>NC_046154.1:68944325-69244325 GCF_011064425.1 Rattus rattus
TTCCCGTCATCCTGAGGGAGTTAACCCAGACCCAGAGTAAAAGTCACTGCATCATTTCTCTTACATGTGGATGACAACTTTTAACCTTAGAAGCATATGCCTCACTTTGAATATTCACAGAGTTAGGGAGCTCAGAGGGGATGGGGGAGGTAACAGAAGTGATTTTTCCCAAGAAAGGGAAAGAGAACATAGTGTTACAAATGGACAAAAAGGAAACTATAGAAGGAGAAATAAATGAAGAGTGGACTCAGAGGGCAGGGTGAAGAAAGACGTAGGGGAAGGATAACAAGTGATGACAGTCTCTTGAAAATCCATATGGAAACTAATTCAGCTTTCTAAAATATATAAAAGGAAGTTGAATGGATTTACCATACAATGGAGAGAGAATGCCCTAACTATGCATTATATGTACCAAATAAAATCCTCCGGCCTAGAACAAGTCCCATGTTGTTGGAAAATTAGCCAAAGGGGTGCATAGTCACCTCCCACCACACAGCACTAATCATTACCCATCACTGGCCATGCTGCCATTTACACTCACAGCCTGACAGTAAGGCCCTATTGCTGAAGAGAACAAATATCTAGGCCATCGTACTTGGAAAAGTCAAGCTGGTGCCTAACTAGAAGCTTCACCCCTACTGACTAGTGTTCACAGTGCTGCAAGGTACGATGAATACTATCCAAGGAAAAAAGCATCAATCTCACCCAGCTACAAATCCTGTGACGTAGAACAGCAACCTACGATACACTGGAGCAATAGTGGCACAACAGGTACAGCAGTAACCAACCCCTATCTATCTATCTATCTATCTATCTATCTATCTATCTATCTATCTATCTATCTATCTATCTATCTATCTATCTATATTTATTAGAGTTAAAGGCCACTCCACGAGATATAAGCATCACCTGACACTGTTAATAAAGCCAAGAACCTGAGACTAGATAGGTCAAGTGCTGGAGGAAAAACCCATCCTCCTCCTTCCCCTCCTCCTCCTCTTCTTCTTCTTCCTCTACTACTACTACTACTACTACTAAATGAGCATAATAATAAAATAGCCACTAATGATGTGTTGTTATACTCACAGATCACACATCTATGAGTACATTCATTCAACCCTGATCAGAGAAGCTTCTTCTCGAAGGAGATAATAATTAACAGAGGCCCACAAAGAGACAATATACAGACTACAGAGGTCTTGGAACACTCGGCTCTTTATGTCTGTTTCACATCCCTTCCTTAATGTTTCAGGAAGAGGAGAGAGATTTAAGAGCAGAGGGAGTGGATGGCTCTACGGAAACAGCATCCTACAGACACAACAGTGTCAATGCATATATGAATGTACAGACAGTAATGCAAACACGAGACCTGAGACCTGCACAAACTCATCTAGAGAAAAATCCCTTCCTGGATAACAGGAAGTGACAGAGAGTCCCACTGTTAACCAGTAAGCTCCTTATAATTGATACCTGCTGAGAAAATGAAAATCTGTTTTCTCCACTGAAGTGACAAGTTCCCTGCAAGGGAAGCCTCAAGATCAGGAGTAGGTGACCAACACAAAATGAACTCCATGCCTTTTTTTTTTACATTTCTTTTTTTTTTTTTTCAGGTTTACTTTTTTTTTTTTTTTTATTAACTTGAGTATTTCTTATATACATTTCAAATGTTATTCCCTTTCGGTTTCGGGCAAACATCCCCTCCCCCTCCCCTTCCTTATGGGTGTTCCCCTCCACCCCTCCCCCATTGCTGCCCTCTCCCCAACAGTCTAGTTCACTAGGGGTTCAGTCTTAGCAGGACCCAGGGCTTCCCCTTCCACTGGTGCTCTTACTAGGATATTCATTGCAACCCTCGAGGTCAGAGTCCAGGGTCAGTCCATGTATAGTCTTTGGGTAGTGGCTTAGTCCTGGAAACTCTGGTTGGTTGGCATTGCTGTACATATGGGGTCTCGAGCTCCTTCAAGCTCTTCCAGTTCTTTCTCTGATTGTTCAACAGGGGTTCCTGTTCTCAGTTCAGTGGTTTCCTGCTGGCATACGCCTCTGTATTTGCTGTATTCTGGCTGTGTCTCTCATGAGCGATCTGCATTCACATTTTGATCATCCGTCTTGAGTTTAATTTGTTCTAGGCATCTAGGGTAATTCAAGCATTTGGGCTAATAGCCACTTATCAATGAGTACATACCATGTATGTCTTTCTGTGATTGGGTTAGCTCCTCAGGATGATAGTTTCCAGTTCAACCATTTGCCTCTGAATTTCACAAAGTCATTGTTTTTGATAGCTGAGTAATATTCCATTGTGTAGATGTACCACATTTTCTGTATCCATTCCTCTGTTGAAGGGCATCTGGGTTCTTTCCAGCTTCTGGCTATTATAAATAAGGCTGCGATGAACATAGTGGAGCACCTGTCTTTTTTATATGTTGGGGCATCTTTTGGGTATATGCCCAGGAGAGGTATAGCTGGATCCTCAGGCAGTTCAATGTCCAATTTTCTGAGGAACCTCCAAACTGATTTCCAGAATGGTTGCAGCAGTCTGCAACCCCACCAACAATGGAGGAGTGTTCCCCTTTCTCCACATCCTCGCCAGCATTTGCTGTCACCTGAGTTTTGATCTTAGCCATTCTCACTGGTGTGAGGTGAAATCTCAGGGTTGTTTTGATTTGCATTTCCTTATGACTAACGATGTTGAACATTTCTTTAGGTGTTTCTCAGCCATTCGGCATTCCTCAGCTGTGAATTCTCTGTTTAGCTCTGAACCCCATTTTTTAATAGGGTTATTTGCCTCCCTGCTGTTTAACTTCTTCAGTTCTTTGTATATTTTGGATATAAGCCCTCTATCTGTTGTAGGATTGGTAAAGATCTTTTCCCAATCTGTTGGTTGCCGTTTTGTCCTAACCACAGTGTCCTTTGCCTTACAGAAGCTTTGCAGTTTTATGAGATCCCATTTGTCGATTCTTGATCTTAGAGCATAAGCCATGGGTGTTTTGTTCAGGAAATTTTTTCCAGTGCCCATGTGTTCCAAATGCTTCCCTAGTTTTTCTTCTATTAGTTTGAGTGTATCTGGTTTGATGTGGAGGTCCTTGATCCACTTGGACTTAAGCTTTGTACAGGGTGATAAGCATGGATCGATCTGCATTCTTCTACATGTTGACCTCCAGTTGAACCAGCACCATTTGCTGAAAATGCTATCTTTTTCCATTGGATGGTTTTGGCTCCTTTGTCAAAAATCAAGTGCCCATAGGTGTGTGGGTTCATTTCTGGGTCTTCAATTCTGTTCCATTGGTCTATCTGTCTGTCTCTGTACCAATACCATGCAGTTTTTATCACTATTGCTCTGTAATACTGCTTGAGATCTGGGATAGTGATTCCCCCTGAAGTCCTTTTATTGTTGAGGATAGTTTTAGCTATCCTGGGTTTTTTGTTATTCCAGATGAATTTGCAAATTGTTCTGTCTAACTCTTTGAAGAATTGGATTGGTATTTTGATGGGGATTGCATTGAATCTGTAGATCGTTTTTGGTAGAATGGCCATTTTTACTATATTAATCCTGCCAATCCATGAGCATGGGAGATCTTTCCATCTTCTGAGGTCTTCTTCAATTTCTTTCTTCAGAGTCTTGAAGTTCTTATTGTACAGATCTTTTACTTGCTTGGTTAAAGTCACACCGAGGTACTTTATATTATTTGGATCTATTATGAAGGTGTCATTTCCCTAATTTCTTTCTCGGCCTGTTTCTCTTTTTGTGTAGAGGAAGGCTACTGATTTATTTGAGTTAATTTTATACCCAGCCACTTTGCTGAAGTTGTTTATCAGCTTTAGTAGTTCTCTGGTGGAATTTTTGGGATCTTAAATATACTATCATATCATCTGCAAATAGTGATATTTTGACTTCTTCTTTTCGATCTGTATCCCCTTGACCTCCTTTTGTTGTCTTATTGCTCTGGCTAGAACTTCAAGAACTATATTGAATAAGTAGGGAGAGAGTGGGCAGCCTTGTCTAGTCCCTGATTTTAGTGGGATTGCTTCAAGTTTCTCTCCATTTAGTTTAATGTTAGCAACTGGTTTGCTGTATATGGCTTTTACTATGTTTATGTATGGGCCTTGAATTCCTATTCTTTCAGGACTTTTATCATGAAGGGGGTGTTGAATTTTGTCAAATGCTTTCTCAGCATCTAATGAAATGATCATGTGGTTTTGTTCTTTCAGTTTGTTTATATAATGGATCACGTTGATGGTTTTCCATTATATTGAACCATCCCTGCATGCCTGGGATGAAGCCTACTTGATCATGGTGGATGATTGTTTTGATGTGCTCTTGGATTCGGTTTGCCAGAATTTTATTGAGTATTTTTGCATCGATATTCATAAGGGAAATTGGTCTGAAGTTCTCTTTCTTTGTTGGGTCTTTGTGTGGTTTAGGTATAAAGTAATTGTGGCTTCATAGAAGGAATTGGTAGTGCTCCATCTGTTTCAATTTTGTGGAATAGTTTGGATAATATTGGTACGAGGTCTTCTATGAAGGTCTGATAGAATTCTGCACTAAACCCGTCTGGACCTGGGCTCTTTTTGGTTGGGAGACCTTTAATGACTTCTTCTATTTCCTTAGGAGTTATGGGGTTGTTTAACTGGTTTATCTGTTCCTGATTTAACTTCGGTACCTGGTATCTGTCTAGGAAATTGTCCATTTCCTGCAGATTGTCAAGTTTTGTTGAATATAGGCTTTTATAGTAAGATCTGATGATTTTTTGAATTTCCTCTGAATCTGTAGTTATGTCTCCTTTTCATTTCTGATTTTGTTAATTTGGACACACTCTCTGTGTCCTCTCGTTAATCTGTGCCAAGGTTTATCTATCTTGTTGATTTTCTCAAAGAACCAACTTTTGGTTCTGTTGATTCTTTCTATGGTCCTTTTGTTTCTACTTGGTTGATTTGGCTCTGAGTTTGATTATTTCCTGCCTTCTACTCCTCCTGGGTGTATTTGCTTCTTTTTGTTCTAGAGCTTTTAGGTGTGCTGTCAAGCTGCTGACATATGCTCTTTCCTGTTTCCTTCTGCAGGCACTCAGCGCTATGAGTTTTCCTCTTAGCGCAGCTTTCATTGTGTCCCATAAGTTTGGGTATGTTGTATCTTCATTTTCATTAAATTCTAAAAAGTCTTTAATTTCTTTCTTTATTTCTTCCTTGACCAGGTTATCATTGAGTAGAGCATTGTTCAATTTCCACGTATATGTGGGCATTCTTCCCTTATTGTTATTGAAGACCAGTTTTAGGCCGTGGTGTTCCGATAGCACGCATGGGATTATTTCTATCTTTCTGTACCTGTTGAGGCCCGTTTTTTGACCAATTATATGGTCAATTTTGGAGAAAGTACCATGAGGAGCTGAGAAGAACGTATATCCTTTTGCTTTAGGGTAGAACGTTCTATAAATATCCGTTAAGTCCATTTGGCTCATGAGTTCTCTTAGTCTGTCTACGTCTCTGTTTAATTTCTGTTTCCATGATCTGTCCATTGATGAGAGTGGGGTGTTGAAATCTCCTACTATTATTGTGTGAGGTGCAATGTGTGTTTTGAGCTTTAGTAAGGTTTCTTTTACGTATGTAGGTGCCCTTGTATTTGGGGCATAGATATTTAGGATTGAGAGTTCATCTTGGTGGATTTTTCCTTTGATGAATATGAAGTGTCCTTCCTTATCTTTTTTTTGATGACTTTTAGTTGAAAATTGATTTTATCTGATATTGGAATGGCTACTCCAGCTTGCTTCTTCTGACCATTTGCTTGGAAAGTCGTTTTCAGCCTTTCACTCTGAGGTAGTGTCTGTCTTTGTCTCTGAGGGTGTGTTTCCTGTAGGCAGCAGAATGCAGGGTCCTCGTTATGTATCCAGTTTGTTAATCTATGTCTTTTTATTGGGAGTTGAGGCCATTGATGTTGAGAGATATTAAGGAATAGTGATTATTGCTTCGGTTGTATTCATATTTGGATGTGAGGTTATGTTTGTGTGCTTTTCTTCTCTTTGTTTTGTTGCCAAGACGATTAGTTTCTTGCTTCTTCTAGGGTATAGCTTGCCTCCTTATGTTGGGCTTTACCATTTATTATCCTTTGTAGTGCTGGATTTGTAGACAGATATTGTGTAAATTTGGTTTTGTCATGGAATATCTTGGTTTCTCCATCTATGTTGATTGAGAGTTTTGCAGGATACAGTAACCTGGGCTGGCATTTGTGTTCTCTTAGGGTCTGTATGACATCAGTCCAGGATCTTCTGGCCTTCATAGTTTCTGGCGAAAAGTCTGGTGTGATTCTGATAGGTCTGCCTTTATATGTTACTTGACCTTTTTCCTTACTGCTTTTAATATTCTTTCTTTATTTTTTGTGCGTTTGGTGTTTTGACTATTATGTGACGGGAGGTGTTTCTTTTCTGGTCCAATCTATTTGGAGTTCTGTAGGCTTCTTGTATGCCTATGGGTATCTCTTTTTTTAGGTTTGGGAAGTTTTCTTCTATGATTTTGTTGAAGATATTTACTGGTCCTTTGAGCTGGGAGTCTTCACTCTCTTCTATACCTATTATCCTTAGGTTTGATCTTCTCATTGAGTCCTAGATTTTCCTGTATGTTTTGGACCAGTAGCTTTTTCGCTTTACATTATCTTTGACAGTTGAGTCAATGATTTCTATGGAATCTTCTGCTCCTGAGATTCTCTCTTCCATCTCTTGTATTCTGTTGGTGAAGCTTGTATCTACAGCTCCTTGTCTCTTCTTTTGGTTTTCTATATCCAGGGTTGTTTCCATGTGTTCTTTCTTGATTGCTTCTATTTCCATTTTAATTCCTTCAACTGTTTGATTGTGTTTTCCTGGAATTCTTTCAGGGATTTTTTGTGACTCCTCTCTATGGGCTTCTACTTGTTTATTTATGTTTTCCTGGAATTCTTTTAGGGATTTTTGTGACTCCTCTCTATGGGCTTCTACTTGTTTATTTATATTTTCCTGGAATTCTTTTAGGAATTTTTGCGATTCCTCTCTGTAGGCTTCTACTTGTTTATTTATGTTTTCCTGTGTTTCTCTAAGGGAGTTCTTCATGTCTTTCTTGAAGTCCTCCAACATCATGCTCAAATATGATTTTGAAACTAGATCTTGCTTTTCTGGTGTGTTTGGATATTCCCTGTTTTGCTTTGGTGGGAGAATTGGGCTCCGATGATGCCATGTAGTCTTGGTTTCTGTTGCTTGGGTTCCTGCGCTTGCCTCTCGCCATCAGATTATCTCTAGTGTTACTTTGTTCTGCTATTTCTGACAGTGGCTAGACTGTCTTATAAGCCTGTGTTTCAGGAGTGCTGTAGACCTGTTTTCCTGTTTTCTTTCAGCCAGTTATGGGGACAGAGTGTTCTGCTTTCAGGCGCGTTGTTTTTCTTCACTACAGGTCTTCAGCTGTTCCTGTGAGCCTGTGTCTTGAGTTCACCAGGCAAGTCGTTTGTACCAGAAAAGTTTGTCTTACCTGTGGTCCCCAGGCTCAAGTTTGCTCGCGGGGTGTTGCCTATGAGCTCTCCACGGCCAGAGCGGCCGGGCACACGTCTGCACTCCAGTCCCGCCAATATCGCGTACGCCGGCTCCTGCTTGCATTTGTTTACCTCTGGGGTCAGTACTGTGTGCAGCGTGCAGTCTCTTCTGGTTTCCCAGGCGTGTCCGCCTCTCTGAAGGTTTAGCTCTCCCTCCCACGGGATTTGGGTGCAGAGAACTGTTTATCCGGTCGGTCCCTTCAGGTGCGGTGTCTCAGACGCAGTGGATCTGCTGCTCCTGGGCCCTCCTCTACGGGTACCCAGAGGCCGTATACAGTATCCTCCTGGGCCAGGGATGTGGGCAGAGGTGGGCAGCGTTGGTCCATGCCTTTTTTTAAATGTGCTTTTTTGTTTATTGTTTTGGTTTTGTTTTGTTTTCTTGTCCTATTTTTTGAGGAAGAGGGAGAAAATAGACAACTTGATTGGGTAGAGAGGTGGAATGGTCCTGGGGGAGTTTGGGAGGTGAAGAGGAAACAGGATCAAAATATACTATATGAAAACAATTAGCAATAAAAAATTGTAACCAAGAAAAGCATGAGCTCACATTGTGATGGCAATGGTCCCATTGTCCCACTGTCTGTGTATTATTGTGAAGGCTGAGAGCTCTGAGTCTGTGGCTAGAGACCGTTCAGCCTCTGAAGCTACACCCTGATGTGTGTGGGTTGCTTCCAAGCAAGTTTTGAAACTCTCAGCCCTCGTCTGGCACAGCACTGGATTGCCCCAGCTTCCTCCCTCCAGAGTGAGTTTGCTGCAGAGGGTCTGACAGTGCTAAAAGCAGCAAGAAGAATGCCTGCTTCCCCTAGTCCTCCATGTCGAATGCCCAACTCAGTCTCTATTTACTGACACACACTCCCTAATGCATTGAAAGATAGCAATGAACTGGACATCTGCTATCACTAGGAATACAAACTCACAGGTCTCTAGAGTAACTAGGAACCTGGTGGGCCAAAAAATGCTCCTGAGACCAGCGCTGACTCCTGATAAACAGATAGAAACCTCTCAACAAATGCAGCTCTCAAGCTGACAATACACTTGCACCCATCATGCTGGCTAACCTGCACACAGCATCAGCTGTTACTGGGTAAAGAACATCCCCAGACTCCACCTACCACCTGCTGCCCCAGCACTGTGGGGTGTCAGAACTTAAGACCATCTCTAACCTCCTCTAACCTTGTCCAGTCTCAGCTATTAAAGAGGAACATTTTTCTCACGATGTTATTTATACAAACAACTTAGTACATTGAACAAATTATATAAAGAGCTCAATATAGGTGCGTCCTCAAATTAATAGCAGAATGAATGGTGCTGAGTCCGTTGGCACAACTAAAGAGACAAGTCAGCCTTGCTGTGGGCTCTTGAATCAACTAGAGTACAATGTCTACTGAAAAGAAACTCGGAAATAAAGAGGGAAATCCTTGAAAATGAATAGCAGTGTTGCCTTAGTGTCTGTGCATATTTGCCAATAAAATAATGCAGATTTCACATGTGTCTTAGGTCACATATCAGGATCACACTTGATCCAATTATTTCTTATAATACAAGCACTATTGTACCTAAGTGTTTCACAGAAGAAATAAAAGTTCCTACTTACAAGTTGCTTTTCTATCTGTATTATCAACTTTTTCAATCTTACCATAGAAACCTCACAAAAACTTGAATATTAGTTAAACCATGTAAAAAAAAGAAATGACACAAAATTTCTGAAAGCTTGAAATCTGTTTCCCTGCCTGCGTTCACACATACTTCACATCTTTACAACAAACAACAGCATACTTTCTGGTATGTTATACTTTCAGCCGTGTGAGCATCTTCCTGGTTCCTCAGTACTTTCTGCGTATCCATATTGAGAACCTGGAGCTGCTGGATCAGGTCTGCTTGCTGTGCTGTGTGTGCACTGTTCTGCTTGTACAGATTCTGCAGCTCCTGCAGTTCCTTCCTGTGCAAAGCAGGCAATAAATAGAGAAGCATGAATACAGATCCCCTCAGCTAAATAACTGTGCTCATCTAAGAGGACAGATTGGCTTCCTATTTTCATCTATTATTTTTTATTGCAGGCAAACTTATTAATAAATGAGATAATATATAAAGTACTTAATATTTATCACATACACCTAGAAAGTATCGACAGAACTACTGTGGGTTTCAAAGGCAAAATACTTATCAATTTTCTTTTATAGCTTGACAGAAATAAAAATTCTGGATATATTGTCATAGAACCACCTTCTTATTGAAGTTAAGTTAAAATTTCAGTTCCATGAACTGATAAGCAGTGGTTCTAATAATAGTCATCAGATATTTTTAAATATAGGGTAAGTTAAGCTTTCATTTTACATAATAAAGAACTTTAAGTGTAGTGAAAAAATAAAAGACACCAAAAGGTCTAATAAAGTTTTCAAACCACCATGTGCCTCTGGAGATGATACACGACACTGAGGTACCACAGTCAGAAGGAAGAAAAACAGCACAAGGGAATCCAGTCCTTGCAGGCACCCAGGTAAGCCCTGGTCAAGTGGGAAGACAAATGACCTAGTGGAAGAGCTATCGTGCTCAGGACCCAGGAGAGCAATACTTCTGGGCTACAGACTTCCAGATCCCTGTGGTAGGAAATCTTGTGTGAAACAAACCATATAAGAACTACAAATTGTTTGGATATTCTACTTTGGCAGAAAGAATAATTATAGAGACATTATTTCAGACTCCTTCATTTAGTTGGTTAAAACACCTGTCATATAGAGAGACATATAAAAAAATACATTTCATTTTATATATTATGGTGAGTGCATTTAAAGTGGCATTTTTCTTTTCTACAGTTTCAAATACATGAGAAGATTTAAAATAAAGAAATATGTAAATAGCTATTCAAGACTATGAAAATGAACATAGAGAACATATGCTCTGCTCTTTAGACATCTAAGGCAAGAATCTTCTCCATTGAATTTATAAACATGACACACACACACACACACAGACACACACACACACACAGACACACACACACACGTGCAACATCTATCTTCTACAGCCTTTCAGTAGTCACAGACTACGGAAGAGAGGAGTATCTAAAGAGAGCCCTCAGACCCAGAGGATGGGAGGGTAAGACACTGCACAGTACCTGTAGGAAACATGGTAAGGACATACAAACAATAGAAATCCATGTAGACAATGCTGTTTGCTCCTCCTAACTCAGAAAGTTCAACAAAGGAAATAACAATAGCGTGTCCAGTGTGGGTAGTAAGAGTTTGGCGGCTAAGACATCATGAAGTTAAACTATAGCAGGCACAGGATAAAAACAAACAGTATTCAGATACTGTTAAGAGAGCAAGAATTCATATATACAGAATTATTTACATTAAAGTTCAAAATATATGTATCATCAGCCATAACATAACTGTGTAGTCAGACAGTATGGGGAAGGGTGAGTCTCACATTACTGAGACACTTGAGGTTAAATGTCAGTGTGAAGAAGAGTGTGTCTTTGTCTACCTCTTACACTACTTTACAACCATGCTGCGGTAATCATGAATTGACCTAGGGGAGAATCAATCAATCTCTCAATCTCTCAATCTCTCTCTCTCTCCCCTCCCTTCCTCCCCCCTCCCCTCCATCCTTTTCCCCTTCCTCCCTCCCTCCCCCCTTTCTCTCTTTTCTGACTAAATGAAAATCAAATAAAAAATTAGAAATAAGGAAAAATACTTCTGGGCTATGAAGAAGAAAGGAATTTGACCTGTCTTTATATGAAATCAAAGAAAGATCAGTGCTAGGGAGCCCCCGCTCCCTAACTAGTGCTGCTTTAATGCATACTATTCCAGATTTTCACTGCACAGACATGTACACCTATGGAAGACAAACTGTTATCATTTGGAAGTATTAACAATAGGCACATCCGTAAGTGCTCGTGCTGGATGACAAAGGATGTTCTAATACAGCTCAACCGTAACACACTTGCCTGACGAGTGTGATGTCCATATCTTTTTGGATAAGTTCAGTCTGTTTGCTGTTCAGCTGCAGTGACACAGCATTATATCTACTCTGTGACGACTCAATTTCCTTCTTTGCTTCAATCAAATTTTCTTCAAGGACCTAAAATTAGAGCACTTGTACTATAAGATAAGAAACATGAAGCATAAACAAAAGTACATGATATTTATTTTATAAGACACAGGAGAAATGTTCCTACCAAAACTATAGGTTTTTCACAATTAAATTTTACCATATTTAAATATCAACCTTTAAAATAGTTTCAAAAAAAAAGGAAAAGGCCAATTTTGAAGAATTTTAGGTGAAAAATGTTTACAAAACTTACAGTAGTTATAGAATTTTTGACAAAAATTTAGAAAAACTTCATGGTATAAAAATCAAGAACTTGAAATAAACTGTAAAATTTATAAAAAGTTTATTATAAAAGTTAAAATAAATCATACAATAAAATTATGTTAAATTAAAAAACATCAGAATTGCTTAAATCTTAAGGATAAATAGTAATTACCTCCATATTTGCTTTCTCTCCCCCCCTAAGAACATAGCGTAGAAAGACTGCTATGCTATGCGTAGAAAGCCCTTCTAGCTGAGATGAACAGAAGGGCTCAATCAACTGAGCTGCCTAGAAGCGACGCTTCATCCCTCCACAGAGGCACTTGCTCAACCACATTCACTACTGTGTATTCATAATCAAAAGAAACTGAAATACTCTGGATGTCCCTCTAAAATCTCTGATGAAGGAATAAAGAAATTGTGGTACATTTAAAATTAAATCATGAAACTTGGGCATCAATGGATGAAACTAGAAAAAAAAATTGCCCTGAGGTAGCCTAGAACAAGAAAAGTGTTTTTCCCTTATATGTGTACACTAGGTGTTAAGTCTTGGATAAGCAAGCTACAATCTATATAAGCACAGAGCTTAGGCATAGAATAAGGGACTAGATAGAACAGATAGGTCTCTGTAAGAAAGGCAACTAGAATACAGCCGTGGGGGGACACAGGCCAAGGTGGGGCTGGAACCAGAGGAACATGCAGGAAGGAGGGCACAGCAGAGGAAGTATGGAAGACAGCTAAAATTAAGGGCCATTGGAGGATCACTATAGAGGCCTAATACAGTGGAAGCTTCTTCAAATACACATGAAGGTATTCTAAATAAAACTGTCAAATAACGGGGAAGACAGAGCTCCAGCCAGACATCTCTTGTCAGCAAATGAAGCTCCTAGTAACAGGGGACAGGTTGCATCTAATTGAGTTGTTAGCTAATAGGGTCTCCTGGGAGCCCCAAACAACCCAGGCTGTTACTAAAGGCTATAGGTTACTCTCTAAACCCGGACAGTTAAGGCACTATTACTGAGGACCATACCCACATACCTCACGGAAGATGGAGAACTTCAGCTGGTGCCTACCTACAGCCTTCACCCCCGTGAGCTAGTGTTCTTTGTACCAGAAGGTAGTCTGCAGACCACCAAAAGAGAAATGTATGCACCAGTCCAGCCATACCTTTCAATCTGCAATGCTCTCCTGCCTGCAAGGCCTACTCCATGAGATGGAAGCCTTACCTGACCCTGTTTATGTGACCAAGAACCTAAGACTAGATAGCTGGGGGCCTATGACAAGGCCAAACACTGCTGCTTTATTAAAGGAATATAGGAGTCTGGTGGGCACATGACTTCTAATGACTTTATGCTATACACACAGATCAGTGCCTTGCTCAGCCATCATCAGAGAAGATTCTTCCTGCAGCAGAAGAGAACAGATTACACTCACATCCAGAAATATGGAGAAATTGACAGATCTTGGAACACTCAGCCCTCCCCTCAGAAGTCAGGAAACACTGCAGAAGAGGTGGAAAGAGTGTCAGAGCCAGAGGGAATAAAGGACATCAAAGAAACAACAACAAGCACAATAAGACAATGCTCGTATGAACTCAGAGGCAAAATGCACAGGCCTGCCTGGGGCTGCAACGGGTCCTCTGCACGTAGACTGCAGCTTTCAGTCTAGTATTTTTGTTAGATTCTACAGTTGATGAACGAGTGTGTCTCTCATTCCAGTGCCTTATTTTGGGTTCCTTCTGTTTGTTCGTTTTTGTTTTATCCTATCAGTCCATATTGGTAGGGTAGACAGACAGACAGGCAGGCAGGCAGGCAGGCAGGCAGATATAGATACAAGCTACCATTCTTCTGTTTGCTGTTTGTTTCAATGGGATTCCTTAGTGTATGGACAAATGTGTCTCAGATTCTATAACTCTTTTTCATTCCTTTTCTTGGCTCTTTTTCTTCTATTTCTTGTATTGTCATATTCCTATGTGTTTGTTTTTATCTTATTATTATCTTACTATATTTATACTACAATCCCTCAGAGATCTGTTTGTTTTCTAAGAGAGACAGAAAGGGAGTGGTGGATCTGGATATAAGAGGAAGTAGGGAAAAACTGGGAGGGTAAAGGGAGAGGAAACTACAATCAGTATATATTATGTGAAAAAAAATCTATTGTCTTATTTATTTATTTTGGTGTATGGGTGTTTATCAGTATGTATTTAAATATACAATGTGCATGCAGTACCGATAGAGACCAGAAGAGGGCCCAGATACTCTGAAACTACAGATGGCTGTGAGCCACAGGGTGAGTGCAGGGACTTTGTAGGAGCAGCCAAGGTTCTTAACTACTGCAGCATCTCTCCAGTGTCCCCGAATTTTATTTTCAATAAAAGAAAAAACAAAAATAAATAAATAAACAAACAAGCAAGCAAAGCATGCTAAACAACACAACGCGTTTTGGGGTAATTGCTTAATCTCTGTGTTTGTAAGGCAGTCTTTGATAGCCCAGACGGTATAGCAGAGGATGACCTTGAACTCCCAATCTCTTGACAGCACTCATAAGAGTGTGTAGATAGTCTGAACTAGTAAGAGCTTATCAACATTAGAATACTTGCTAACTGTAGAAACATGATTGCTTTTCTACATAGCCCAATACTTATACCAACAGTATGAATTGTTGACTTCTGACTGATGTGTAACATTACTGCATAAAATAAAACACAACCTTAATAAAAATGTGCCACATTCATGAACACAGAAAACCAATATGATAAGCATAACAATTGTCTCTTTTCACATAGCAGTTGTCTATGCATTATCTACAAATACAGGTATATGAACAACTGTAATGTTTTCATATTGGAGCTGGTATTCTAGAACTAAATAGCATGCTAGCCAGCACATAATAACAACCCACAAAAGCTAGAAACACTTTTTATTTGAAATTTAAAATGCAATCCTAAAGCAAGACTAATCAAATAGAACATAGAAATAGAAATATACCCAGTTAAAACAATATATTCTAAATATATATATACAAAATAATATATACTAAAATTTGAGAAAGTATCTTACTTTTGATAGAAAGCTACTCCATTAAATGCTATTGGTAATATCCTAATTAAATAGAAACCTCCCCATCTAAGCCACAAACATTTTCTTGTCATATTTTTCTCCATCTCACCTATCCCTATATGACAACGCTGAATTTTTTATTGCTTATGCATTTATACATATCACCAATGATATAAATTTCATGAAACTCAGGTTTTACACTGGTATTTCTCAGTTACTTTGGTTGTAGACACATGCTCAGTAAATTCTTTCACTCTTAACTTTTACAACAAATGTCAACTGAAGCAGAAAGCTAATGATACACTTGTGTGTTGAACATTTTAAACCCCCAGTAATTATCTCTTAAGAATATAATCCTCTAAAGAATTAGGAAGGATCTAATGAAGACAGACAGAAGACTGGAATTTCTGTAAACTAACTTAAGCCATAGGCAAGAACAAACATTTCTCCGGACTAAGCTCCACTGGCTATATATGCTACTCTTTGGCTGTCCAGGTCAAAGGGCATCCCAGTAGTAGCAGTCTCTAGCAGACCTGCTAACATGAAGCAATGGAAAGCTCAGGGGGCCTCAAGCATACACAAAGAACAACAGGCAACGGATGAGTGCTGAGAACAGAAGAAACGTCTCCCCCAGGGAAAAGCACACCAACTGCTTATCAAGAATATCAAATGGTCAGCCCTAGAAACATACATACAAGTATGAGGAAGCTGTATTTAGGAATATGCATGTATATGTGTACACATATTTGCATATAACAATTAATGAAAAGATATGAATTTAAATGAAAACAAGGAAGAGTACACAGGAAGGTTAGGGAGGAGAAATAGAAGTGAAGAATGCGGGGTTGGGGATTTAGCTCAGTGGTAGAGCGCTTGCCTAGGAAGCGCAAGGCCCTGGGTTCGGTCCCCAGCTCCGGGAAAAAAAAAAAAAAAAAAAGGAAGTGAAGAATGCTGTAATTAGAATATTTATAGTGACAATTTTGAAGTTTGTGTTTCTTTGAAAAACACAGAAATATTATGGGGCTGTCCTTTTGTTTTAATCCCAGGTATGGAGATATGAGGCTGCTTGATTGTCCATAGTAGCTGTGTATGATTTGTCTAGTGCTCTAGCAGGGTTGTGATTTTTCCAGCTGCAAACAGTTTCTGTGATTGTGTGACACTAGGAATTCTGGGGACTTTTCAGAGTATATGTAAATGTTGGACTGAAGGGTGGGTTGTTGGTTGGATGGTGGAAGGTTGTTAATTGATGTTGGAAGATTGTTGGTTGCTGTTCATTATTGCTTGTTAAGTAATGTGGGCAAAGAAGAAACAATGAGAAGAAATTAGATATCCTGACATTGAAAATGAAACTTTCCCCCAAGAAACTCAACACCTCTAATCAGTTAGAAGTAGTCTAACAATGATGGTGCCCATTTCTGACCCTGGACTTTATTCAAGGATCTCTTTCCTTTCCTCTCCATCTTCTTTTCTCTCTTATCTAGTGTTAGAGAATTGAAAGGGTACAAAAGGGATAAAGAAGGGTAGAAGAAAAATGAACCCACAAAGTGGCCAAAGTCTGGCTACACTTATTATCTCAAACATTCAAATCATTTTTAGAATGTACAATTCTAATTCTAATAACTCAAAATTATTAAAACCATTGAGACAATCTTAGAAATGAACGACAACATAAAATCATGCACCCGATGGTTTAAGGTAAAGTGTATACCTATGTTACCTAAGTCCAAATTGTAATGCTTATTATTTTTGTTATGTATTTTGGAAATCTGTTGACCTTAAAAATAACCAAGAAATGGTGTGGGGGAAGAAACAGGACCAGATTGGATGACACGGGACACCCACCAGATGCTACTACAAAGAATGAATGTGTGAGAAGTGAAACTGCAGTCATGAGTGCAGGGACAAGTGTGAGAGAGAGCTGAGGTGGATGGTGGATCATGTCATAGTCCAGTGGGGTCAGAGAGGTCATGGGAAGCAGCCTGAAGCCTGCACAAGTGCAAACTCCACAACATAGCCTTAACACTCCTTGGGATCACCTTGGCCCTAGACCTCCTAAGAAGATCACTGCAGTATGTAATGCCACAGAGGACCATGTGGGTGCCAGTAGTCCTGTGTAGCCAAGGACTGCATTCATGTTGGAAGTCCAAGTTACTACCTAATTCCATTTGGATGTCCATGGTCAATGCCTTGGCCTGAATCCATGTTAATGTTTATGGGATGTGCTGCCAATGGGGTCATATTAATATGAGTGGCCTGCACTGGCCCCCGAAACCATGGTGATGTCCAGATCTGCACTGCTGCCAAGGGCCATTTCAGGGTCTGTGGTCCTGCTATAGCCAGGGTGTGTGTTGATGTCTGTGGCCCAGGTTACCACCAAAGGCCAAGTGGGTTGTCACTGGTCTATGCTGCAGCCTGAGATCATAGTGATATCTGAGGTTAGGGTCACCTCTGTAGCTTGTTTGGGTCCCTGGTTTCTGCTACAGCTGGGTGCAATGTTCACAGTCTGTGCTGTGGCCAGAAACCATGTGGAGGCCCATGATCCATGACCCTGACTATGAAGAGAACTGAAACTACTTTGACAGCAATATCAATGACTAAGGATGATAAGCTGAGAAAGAGGGACTTGGAAGGTTTCCTAAAGAGCCTCTACCTACCCCCAGTATCTGCCCCCTTCCAAAAATAACAGCCTAAACAAGAAGCCATTGCAAAGAACTTCTTCAAAGTGTTATAAGTGTGCTGAAGTTAGCTCTGCACAACTGATGCCTTCTGGTAAGGGAATGGGAAGGAAGACTCAGTTCTTTAACTGGTTCATCAACTAATGGACAAATGTATATAGTTATACAATGGGTTGTTAAGCAGTTTAAAATGGAAGGAAATCCTGTCAGACATGAGAACATGACTAAACCTTGAAGAGCTTATACCAAGTGAAAGGAACTGGTTACAAAGACAAAAACTAAATGGTTTCACCCACATGAGATAGGAGGTATATGAAGTAGTCAAATTCTAGATACAGAAAGTAAATTAATGGTTATTTAATGACGCTATATTTCATTTCAGAAGAAATGAAATCTCTGGACATTAATTTTACTGCAATATAAATATATTTTACTAAAGTGCACAATGCAAATAGTTAATATGATACCTACATTAGTTTGCTCCTACCATAATAATATAAGAAAAAATTTTGTCATTTACTATAACATCTAAAAACCTTGATTGTGTCACAAAACCAAGTATATTTTCCTACACTTGGACACAAAAAGTAGAAGCACAATTGTAGAAGACTGGTGAACAAAAAAATGCAAAGTGAAGAGTCCACTGGATAGCTCTGTAAAATGTGAATGTAGTTAACCTCACTAAATTGAACATTCAAATTATCATTAGGAATTATGGCCATTTTATCCCACACATGGTACCACTGGCTTTTGTTGTGTTATGTTGCTGCTGCTGCTGCTGCTGCTGCTTTCTTGTTGTTGTTGTCATTGCTGTTTCGAGGCGTGGGTGCAGTTACTAGGTAGTTATAGCTATCTACAAGCCTACTAGGTAGCCCAGGCTGGCCTTGAAACTCCAACACTCTATCCTCAGGCTCTTGAGGGCTACGATTACAAGTATGTACCTATAATATACACTTGATCACATTTTTTTAACTCAGCAAATGACTTTTGAGCAGCTAGAACACCAAGACATTGTCCAAACAACAGAACACTCAACTAGCAATTTTTGTAGCCCATCAACTCAGGATGGCATGAACACTGACATACAACAATGAGATTAAGAAGAGAAAGAGAAAAGGAGAATACAGTGGAAACACGAGCAAGCGGGTCACCTTTCTAAGACCAAACTCTGAAAAGCAACTTCTGAGGACTTACTCTTACCAATCTAGTCCAAACCACCACAAAATAAATGACCAGTAAAACCAGGAAGCCTGGGATGGAAGCAGGAAGGAACTGTTATCCCAAAGCACTATAAATTACACATTTCAGTAAAACAACAACAGAGTCCTAAGACATGCAAATAAATGTCATCCACATAGGGGAGAAGCAACAGAAACAGATGTGAAATGGTGATGAAGGCACAGCAGATTTAAAACAACCCAAGAAATAAAAATAAAATCATAATCAAGTTAAGTACAGAAAAGTATGGTTATAAAAGTAGTATCAAGTGGCCAACCAATGTCTTGTCCACCTTGAGACCCATGACATAGGAAGGAGAGCCCCACATCTCCTTCCCAAGCCGCCTCTCACCCCCACCCTCAACACTTGGCACAGGAGCCTAGAGACCCATGCTATAACCAGAAATTAGAGAAAAGTAATGAAATGATGTCTAATGGTATTCTGCTGTACTCATAGATTGGCATCTAGCTCAACTGTCATCGGAAAGCCTTTGCCAGCCACTGATGGAAACAGATGCAGAGACCCAGAGCCAACATTAAGCTGAGCTTAAGGAACACTACAGAAGAGGAGGATGGGGGGTTATAGGAGTCATGGGAGTCAAGGTCACCACATGAAAACTCACAGAATCAACTAACCTGGGCCTGTAAGGACAATAAGAGAGGCTGCGTGGGCCTGACCTAGGCCCTCAGCACATGTGTTCTGTAGCTTAGTCTTCATGTGGGACTCCTAACACTGGGAGCAGGAGCTGTCTCTGACTCTGTGGCCTGACTCTGAGTTCCTTTCCCCTACTGGATTGCTTTGTCTAGCTTTAATGTTCAGATTGTCTATCATTTTATTGCATTTCTATCTTATATATTTTATTAGCTCTTTCTCTTTTAACTTCAGGGCCTAGCAAACTTACCTATAAATAAATTTTGTTGAAACATGAATATAAACAAATAAATACAAGAATTATCTTAAAATAAACTGTTTAAAATATCTAGGTCAAATTCTGAAGTTAGAAAAGCACAATAAACTTAAATTAATGCAATAGAAGAGTTTAGCATTAGATATTAGCTGACAAGAATACAGGCAACCATCTTGAAGTTGGAGATTGAAGAAAAAAAAAATCAGCCTTACAGAAGAATTGGGCAGGGACTACCAAAAACGAGAAAAAAATGTTTGGAGAAATAATGGGTAAAAACTGCACAACCATAATAAAGGACCTCTAAAGGCCCACAGAACTCAAGTGTCATGTGTCACAAGAGCAGAGATCCATGTACATGTCACAGTAAAAATGCTGAACACCAAAGGCACAGGGAGGACCTCAAAACTGAGGCATCACCTAGAATTCCTAAATATGACTAATGAGTGGCTTCTCGTTATAAATAACAAGGGATAAATACACTAGGATAATATAGTAAATGTATTTAAAGAGAAGCTCACGTCAAACCAAGAATTCCTATCTGAAAATGAAGGAATGAATGACAACAACCAAAAGACGAAGAAGGCCCAAGCACTCTTTCTCCTTTAGAAACACTGAAAGGCAAGTACAAGCCTCCAGAATGAACTGAGCTCTGAAAAGTACTCAGACAAATCTAGGAAGGCAAATGAAAATGGGAACAACCAATCAATGAACTCACTGGGTTTGCATGGGATCTTCTACACATCCACCCAGGTAAGAGCTGATCCTAAGGCTAGGAATTGCTAAGGCAGTGGTAGTAGGTACTACTGCCTAAAGTGGTGATAAGTCCAATTTACAAGAAGTCATGCTTCTGGTTCATTAGGGTATAAAACAGGACTTACTCAAAACCACTGCAAACTACCCATGTCTAGAGACACCCGAGGAAGTGATGCAAGGCAGCTTTCCCTAATTGTAATCAAAGCCAACCTGGCAGGTGGGAAATAGTACTTATAGAAACCAACAGGCTGAAGTAACAGCCACAGAGGCTAAAAAAGGGTTACAGATCTAAATGTGCAGCAGAACACTCACGGACTAGGAGCAAGAGCCATGGGCTATCATTTGGGATAGTGGGCAACTTAAAACCCATCTATACAGGAGAAGTTAGGAATCAACCAGCACTCTCAAAGCACACTACTGCTCAGAAAAGCCCCTGACCCATTTTTCCTCTAGCTGAGCCTTGGACACGGCACTAGCACGATGAAGCAGGAAAACAGGAAAATCCACAGACTCAGGAACGGGTTTGGGGATGTGACTGGGTATTTGCTTTAATTGTTAGTTCTAACTCTTAGCATTCAAGGAAAGTCTGTTATTACATTCTCCCCACCTGCTTTGTTCTACTGTGGGTTTTGTTTGTTAAGATAAAATTCCATTCTGTACTCCAGGCTGGTCTACTATTTACCATGAAGTAAGCTGCCTCATCCTCTTTAGGCTGGCTGGACTACAGGTTGGACCACTATATCCATCCAACTGAAAATGAGTTACAGGACAGAAATTTTAGTGGCATTATGTACTGTGGAATATGGTCTTTGTAGACAGACTGTAAAAATGATGAGAGAAAGCAGCTATTTCAAAAATTAACAAAGAGCAGACCTTCAAGCGGGGGAATTTATCTCAGGTGCTACCAGTTACCACAACAAATGCTTGACTTTCAGCTACAAGGCATAAGACACAACAAGGAACAAGAATGCACACCCTTTATATTCTAGTGGTATGTATATATATACACATACCACTAGAATATAAATAAATAGAAGGTATTAAAAAGAATCAAACAGAAATTAGAGTGTGTGTGTGTGTATGTGTGTGTGTGTGCATGCGGGTGTGCGTGTGTGTGTATGTGTATGTGTGTGTGTATGTGTGTGCATGCGTGTGTGCATGTGTGTGTATGTGTGTGTGCATGCATATGTGTGTGCGTGTATGTGTATGTATGTGTGTGCGTGTATGTGCATGTGTGTATGTGTGTTTGTGTATGTGTGTGCGTGTATGTGTGTGTGCATGTGCGTTTATGTGTGTGTGCATGTGTGTGTATGTATGTGTGTGTGTGTGTGTGCATGTGTGTGTGTGTGTGTGTGTACTGAACTAAAAATTGTACCAAGAGGTTAAACGCAAACTGAGCAGGTTCTCATGGTCATA
Source organism: Rattus rattus (assembly GCF_011064425.1). Classification (NCBI taxonomy): domain Eukaryota; kingdom Metazoa; phylum Chordata; class Mammalia; order Rodentia; family Muridae; genus Rattus; species Rattus rattus. The sequence goes on from NC_046154.1 coordinate 68,966,202, forward strand.
GCTAATTCAGGCAACAATAATATAGAGTTTATAAAAGTCACCTATGTGCTTCAGGAATGAGGAAATATATTCTGAACTGCGCACCCACTTCTACCCATGCAAGTCCATGTGAATATTGCAAATACTTTTAATAAATCTAGCTGATAAAAACAAAACTAAGCAATAAATTGCCCAGATGCATAAGAAACATTTAAAAAAATCAAGACAACATAATTTTTGCCAAATTTATTACCACAATGGCACCAACAGAAAACTCCAAAGAATTAATAAAAGTATGGCAAACAGAGAAAGAAAAGAAAAGATCCTCTGACTGAGAACACAAACATCTGAATGGAATAAGAAAAACAACTCAGGATGGGAAATAGGAGGTCAACAAAGAGAAATGATAGATAAAAACCAATATGAAATCCTGGAAATGGAAAACGTAAGTGGAATCAAACTCTCCCTGCAGAGTTTCACCAGCAGAATGGATCAGAGACAGGAGAGAATATCTGACAACATGATACATGAACTGGAGCAACAGACAAGGAGAAAAATTTAAAAAAATAACAGAGTGCCTGCGAGAATTCCAAGACATGTGTTTTATTCTAAAGAGGCCAATCTTATGAATAACAGGCATACAAGAGGAAAAAAAATCTTGTTCTATGGGCATGGAAAATATTTTTTAAGGAATCCTAACAGAAAATGTGCCATTTAGGAAAGGAGATGGCAATGTTTATACAGGAGACATTCAATATCACAAAGAAACAAAATTAGGGAAAGAACTCAGCATAGTAGAACTAAAACATTCAATAAACCATATTAAAAGAAGAAAGAAAAAATCAAGTCTCATATAAAGGCAGGCTCAGCAGAATAACAGCAGCTTACTAGAATAAAACTTTACAGGACAGAAGGATCTGGAGAGATACATGTCAAGTCCTGAAAGGCAACTATCAGCTTAGAATACTATATACCTAGGAACGCTATCTGTCATAAGGAAAATGAAAACTTTCTTTCAAACATTTCATTACCTTGAAAACTAAAAGTAATAGACAGATATCTAGATGTGTATGACCTACAACTTAAACTGAAATGAGACAATTTAATCAGATCTATTAAAATGTGGTAATTAAAAGTCTTCCAACTAAAAAGAGAAAGTCCAGGCCCACAAGGATTTTCTAGTAAATTTTATCAGAACTTCAAATAAAATCAATACCAATACTTCTCAAATTTTCCACAAAATAGAAAAAGAAGGAATACCAACAGATCCTTTCTAAAAAGCTAGTCATTATTCTGATTCCAAGAGCAGATGAAGATAAAAAAATTACAGACCAATATCCCAAAAGAGCTTAGAAATAAAAATTATCAATAAAATATTTTCAAACCAAATTCAGAACACATCAAAAAAGATCACTCACCCTGATTAGGTTGGGTTTATTGTAGAGAGGCAGGAATGGTTCAAAATACATAAATCAATAAAGGTTATTAATTACATAAATTAACACAAGACAAAATCATATAATCACTCATCCAACATCTACTCATGATAAAGTCATGAAGAAACGTGAAATAGAAATGTATCTCAACAAATAAACACTGTATATGACAAACCAACAATCAATATTAAGTTAAATGGAGAAATACACAAGGCATTTTCATTAAAATGAGGAACAAAACAAGTCTTTATACTCATTTTATAATTCCAGACCTTTGGAATTATTCTACATGAAATAATTTATACATGAAAGCAGAGTTTTTATAAGACATTGGCAATTGATGTTTTTTAATTCAAGTTAAATTGGCATAGGTTAGGATGGTAAATGTAATTCCATAACAACCAAAAATAACATACCAATAGGCATAAATACATATACAAAAATGAAACAAAATGCACACAACACTATAAAAAACAACTAAATACAAAGGAAGACAATGATAGAGGTAATGAGGGACAGACAGATTGCCACACATTCACAATAGAGGTAATGAGGGACAGACAGATTGCCATACATTTGCAATAGAGGTAATGAGGGACAGACCGAAAGACAATTATTAAAGACGTAAGAAAATTGTAAAAGTTAGTTTTTGTTATTCTACTCTTGAAATAAATGAATTAAACTCCCGACTCAAAATAAATGCATGGAAAGGATGGATAAATAAAGTATTATATTATATTATTATCTGCACGAGATTCACTTTGGATCCACAGATGTGAGTATGAAATAAAAGGAAGAGCAATGTGCACTGTGCAAACAGATCCAAAGAGTTGAGGTGGAAAGGGTGTGGTGAGAAAACTGAGGGGGCTGTGGAGACAAACGGTCGGCAGAACTGAAAATATAAGCATTGTATATGCTTCATCTTTCTCCTCCCCTTAATGAAACCTGACTTTTTCTGTAGAAATGAAAAGACTGATTCTAAAACTCATGTGTAAATAAGGCACTGAGTATAGTCAACTCTGGAAAAAAACATTCACTATTCAAAATTAGCTACAAATTTCCAGTAATCAAAGTAGTATGGCAAAGGCATGAGAGTAGATGTATAGTTAAAGGAACAGAACTGAGTTCCAGAAATAAACTCATATTTACATTAAATAGTACTTAACAAGGATGCTTAATAAGATTGTTAGTGGTATTTAGTAGGTAACAGGCAATCTATTTTTCTTTTGTAAGCCTTGTTTTGTTTTTTGTAGTAATGGGGACCTGAAAGATTTGCTCATATGAATAAAGTTGAACCTGTAACCTACACCACATTAAAAAGTTATCAGGAAGACAGAACATGACTAATTTTCTCACTTATGTAGAATCTAGAGGTAGGGTGTGGGGTGTGGGATGTGCGTGTGCGTGTGTGTGCGTGCGTGCGTGCGTGCGTGCGTGCGTGCGTGCGTGTGTGTGTGTGTGTGTGTGTGTGTGTGTGTGTGTGTTTATATGCAGAGAAAATACTTATTTTGGGGAAATAAGGGGACCAGCCAGATGGATTGGATGAGATACTGAAGTGAAGGGACAAATAAAAGTTAAATCAGAATAGATTAAAACTATACATATATAATATACTAAGCTATAAAAATGTTAGTAGATAGGATCCAGTCTTATGATCTTTGATCATAAATTGGTTTCTTATACCATCCAAAAAATTGAGCAACAATAAAAATAAAAATTAAAATAGACAAGTGTCATAAAAAACGAGAAACTCCCTTGTGTTTAAAGGAACACCATTAGCTCATAGCTAATGTGAGTGGACAGATCCAGCTGTCAGGAAACCTAAGGCAGAATTATATAAACTCAGTAGCACAAAATGAAACTGGTAAAATGAATATAGTAAGATCATTTTTGTTGTTCTTACTCTACATACTAAAAAAAAGGAAAAAAAGCAAAAGTCAAGGAAGTAAAGATCAATCCAAAAACTTCCAGAAAATAGTGTCAAAATCTGTATCTGGTAAGGGACTATATCCAGTGCATTTGCATAAACAATTCTACAAAGATATGCAAATGACCAGTAACACATGAAAAGATACTCACATTATCACAATGCAAATTAAAATCAGAATGAGAACTGGGGATGTAGCTCAGTGGTAGAACATTTACTTATCATGCACAGGGCTCTAGGTTCAATCCCCATTACTTCAAAAATCAAATAAGGCCCCCAAAACCACACATACAACAAGATACCATTTCACAACTGTCACCGGGTTAACTACAGTCAAAAAGAAAGACAATATTGTGAACAAAGATATTTAGAAATAAAAACAAAAACAAAAAACTGATATATAGCTATTTAGAACAGAATCAATCAAGCAGTTTACTCAAAAGGTTAAAAGCAGTTATCATATAACTTAGCCCAAGACAAATAAAAATATGTAATAGGAGAGAAAATCACTATCTTTTCCTTACCTATGGCAGAGTTAATGGCTGAGACCAACGCACAGACTAATAAGAGCAAAGCAAAAGCATTTAGAATATTATATAATGTTATAGTCCACATTTATGCCTGGTAGAATAACAATTTAGCTCAAAATTAAATTTTAAATTAAACATGGTACCATTTTTAATGTGATTTACTAGCAAAATTGTTCTTAGTATCATATCTTAGTGAAGAAATATATAAAGGCTTCATTTCCTGACTTACCAAAAACAAAAATGAAATACTTTATTATTTAAATTACAAAACTACAAAACCTCAAATCACAAAAATAACAATATATAAATAAACCCATATACACAAGGAAATTTGAAAAGAGAGAATTTATCTCAGATAAGTAAATTATTAAATCTAATAAGGTATTCTTTAACCAAGAACATTAAGGAAGGAAGTGAGACACAGATTCTTATCAATTCACAAAGTTTTAAGTCCAATTAACTATATTCAAGGGACAAAAATGAAAAATGTCCAACAAAAAGCAAGAGCAAACCAGCAAACTAATAATTTAAATGCCACAAAAATTCAAATGATAACTAAGTAATGATGTAATTATAATTGAGCACAAAGAAGCATCACTTAGGCTCATAAAACCATCAAATTCCTAAAGGTTCAACTTTCCAAGAAAATAATAAAAATAAAACAAGCATATCAAGACACAATTACCCCCAATGGCTCATTGGTTCTCTAAGTCATTGAACTGCACTTGATGGATTCACTCCAGCTTATCCCTCTCCCCGGATGAATATTCAAGCATAAGTCTGCACACAAGACGTGCAAATATGCACATACACACAAATATTCATCTGGATATCCGCGATGGACACATTCATGCATGCACTGAGGTGTTCCTTCCTCACGCACACACAGAGACTTTCACAGTCACCAGCCTTCTTTGTTTCTGTTTTTCAATAAAGTGCATGATAAAGAAAAATTGAAATTTAATGGGGAAATAAATTAACAAAAATCTCAAGACAAAGAAAATATGACAGAAAGATGTTGTATTCTTAAATGATGCTCAAAAGGGGTGGAGGATAGTATAAAGAATATTCAAAATGTTTTATCTTGTAGAAAGACTTTACTCTTTCCCTAATTCCAAAGAAAACCATAGAACCATAAGTATTTTTAACTGTTTTGTGGGTGTTTTTTAAATGTTGATGTTAAAGGAAGTAGAAAAGAGTCTCCAAAATGTACTGCAATAAATTCTAGCCCCATTTTAAAAAGTAAGCCTTAATTTAAAAAACCCAAACCAATGGTTCCCAGTATATTTTTCAAAACATACTTTATTTCAAAAGCAATAGCCTTTATTTTTTAATGATTACATTTTAGGATAACTATTTGAAGTCAGTTTCCTGCTTTGCAACATCAATATTTAAAAAGCTATGGGTCTTAAGTGAAAGAATATAAATTAATGCTGGTCCCTATGGTGGATCTGAATAGATAACTTGTTATTTAAGGAAAAACATATAAGCTTCCTGCGAGACGTGGGCCCAGGACAGCGGCAGGGACTCGGTTCCTTCCTGTACCTTTACTTTCGCATCCGCACTGTGCTTTTCTTCCCTCCAGTGTGCCTCCTGCATCCTCAGGTTCTCCAGGTCATTTAGCAGGTCAGTGCAGCGTGCACGGAACCTCTCGTTTTCCTCCTCCAGGTTTTTTATAAGCAATCTGTTTTGCTCTTCTTTACTCTGTACACACTCCTTGGCGTCCTGTAGAACGGTACCATAAGGGCCGATAAACGAGAAATAAAAAAGGTGAGAACGAATCAGCAAACATAAAGTGCAGTTTCACCCTCGCAGCGGCTTCTTCCATATTTGATGGCCAAGGTCACCTGTGTACTTTATCGGCCCTCTTTTCATGCAGGTGCATGGGTCATATTTTTTCACTGGATGACAGCTTTGATGAGTACACATTTGCAAAGAGCCCATTAATTGATCAAGCTGCCTTTGATGCTGTCCCCAGCTATTTTTGAGACCCACACAGACATATCCTCCCAGACCTGGGTTTTATCAATTAATAATGCCAGTCCCATCAGAATCTAATTACAAGAAGCCACATATTCACACTCCTACTTTCTTAGCTCCATCGCCATCATTAACTATTTATCTGTAAGTTATAAAGCTCTACGTCTTAGCTTTAAAGCATCTTTATCAGAGTTTTTGCATGTGAGAAAACTGGAACAGCAAGGCCTAAGGCAATTTTCTGGCAAGCTTGTCACTCTCTGTGCCACAGGGTCTTGCAAAGCTTCAAGGGGACTTCAAAGCAGAGGCACTGTGGGGCCATGCACAAGCCAACACACCTTAGCTTCTTGGCTTTTATCTTTAAATTTCTTCTGTAAATCACCGAATTCTTTCTTCAAGAAAGCATTTTCTTCATCAACCAGCGTCTTCAGCTTTACAAGGTCATATAGCTCCCGGTTTAGTACTGCTTCAGTCTACGGAAGAGATTAAACTGATCGTAAGTTGGCATGTCCAAGAAAAGACAACGTATTTCATAAACTTTATATCTTCGTTGTCAAGGACAGGACCAACTAGCTTTCACAGTCAAGCCAGCAGCACCTGCTCGGTTCCAGCGCCATATCCACGGACTCGCCCTGGGAATGTGCAAGAGTGTACCTGTTTATTAGCTTAAGATGAAAAACACATTAAACACTTAATACTAAGTATTAAACATACACTAAAAACAAACACTTAAGTGTGCAGAAAGAAAAAGCATCCCAAAGTGTTATCTAAAAATCTAATAAGGAAAACATACATATTAAAGTAAAATAGAACCATTCTCTTACTGAGTAATATTTAGAAAACAGCTCTAGAAAGACAACAGCGATTTTGTGAATGGATGCTGCCACTTTAGTCACTCATAACCAAAACCCCACACCCTGCTACTACCCACTTCCTAACTGTCTCTGACTTTTTACCACCTCCATTCTTCCCCTTAGCTCAAGCACTTGCTCTCTGGCCTCATGCTTATTTGAAGCCTACAACACAGACCCAGCAGTGTCCACATTTGGCTGCAACCAAGAAGCAGACATGACAATAACAACAAATGCTAAGATTTTGTTGTTGAAGTTCAGTCATTTGTTTGTTTATTTGGTTGGCCGTCTTAAGCAGAGTACTCTGTAGCCCTAGCTGGCATGGAACTTACTACATAGGCCACGGTGGACTCCAGTTCATGGTCACCATCCTTACTCAGCCTTCCAATAGTAGAGAATATAGGTCTATGCCACTGTACCTGGCTTTGTTTATGTTTTAAATAAAAATTTTAATAGAAGCTAACCTTTATCTCTGTATAACACAGATGCTCAGACCCCTGAATATCTAATTATCTCACATTTTAGTATCTATGCCTTATTAAGCCCTCTCCAAATGACTGGAGGTTATGGATGAAAACTAAAGCAAGATTCAAGATTCAAAGGTAAAATGAATGGCAATTAAATGTGAGGAATGAGATAAATAGCACCGGGGCTCTGCTGGGGTGGGTGGGGGCTGTACTGTTAAATATCGCTTTTATTTAACTTCTACTAGATGTTGTAAGACACTGAATCCACCTAAACCAATGTACAAAGTTGGGTTAAATGGAGGAAAAAGACAAAGGCGGAAGCACTCTACACACCAACCTAAATAAATTCTGCAACATCATACCATCTTTAACTTCCCTGTAGGTCTCTCATCCTCAGCCCCGCGACCATGCTAGAAGGGACATCTAGACTGCAAAGGACATAGCTTGTTTGTTTTCTGTTTTCTATTTAGTTTAAAGAAAAACATATTTAATGTTATATAGTCTGCCTATTTTAACATTATTTATATTAAATCATACTATACATGTTCTGTGTGTTGGTATTTTTGCTCAATATTTCCTCCCCAATCCACCCATGTAGATGGATATAGTTGCGATCTAATTCCTCTGGTATAAAACATGGCTCCATTTTGAACACACTAAGATATATCCTCTTTGTCTCACTACACGGTTTGGTTTTAAGAGAAAGATGAACACAGACAATGCAGTTATAACACTCTTAATCATGTCTCCACATACACACGTAAATACTACTTTTTAAGTAGAGTTTTTCAAAACTATAGAGTTGTGTGTGACTATCCTCTGAGCCCAGGAACTGACGGCATGGAGTGGTCAGCTGAACCTGCTTGTCACATGACTATCCCAGCTGGGCTGGCTGACTGCCCCACCCTCCCCATGGAGGTTTGGAGAGGATCATGAGGCCTTCCTCTTATGCACAACTCAGCCTTAACTGCACATGGCCTCAGGAAGGAGCTAGTATACAGGCAAGGGAAAATTAGGGGAGGGAATTCCATCTGTGTGGCCATAAAAATGCCACTGTGTCTGCTATGTAAAAGCTTTGCAGGCACAGTCTTCTTGGTGAGGAATACCCACACCCCGTAAGTAAGCAATCACCAATGTCTATAAAGAAGACTAAGGAACCACTGGCTGCCCAGAGTGTGTGGTAGAACTCCACCTGACTTTATCCCTGGAACTTCAGGAGGTGGAATGAGCATTGCTTAGGTCGCCCCAGGAAGGAATTTTAGCAACAGGAGTACAAACTCCAACTAGCTCATTAGATCAACTTAGTCAGCAAACCAAGGGTTGGAAGACAATGAAACTACATAGAAAATATCAAAAGATATACACAAATTCTCAGCAGAAAAGCCAATATTCACAAGAACTATAAGTTCAAAGATGATAAGCCTTAAATACCTTCAGAAATAAAAATGTCTATGCCCTGTCCTTCCAAAGAAGTAATAGAATTAAGAGTATCCTTCCTCTATTCTGGAATCAGTTTAAAACCTAAAAAGGGCTGCATACCAAGGATTTCTCTTGGCAGGAGCTAAACATTACCAGGTACTTACAACATAAAGGACATGAGGGGCAAGCACATCTGTGAGAAACTTACTATTTAAAGTTTGGCATCTGTCTGAGTTAGTAAGACATAAAAACAGACATAGATGGAATTTGTAAATCATAACACAAAGGTTGGTTATTGGCTAGCTCAAACTATCATATGCTGATAACAGGTTGGGCACGCAATATTCTACTGCATAATAAGCAATTGTACACAAAGATGAATTTCTTATAGAAGATTGATAAACTCTAAAACGTTTATAATTCTGAAATATTAAAAATATTTTCCCAATGAAAAAGATCCAATTTAAACAGAAAAATAGAGGTAGATGCAGCTACAATCAATTTTAAAATTTGGCTTTATGAAACTTTTGCAGCATATCTTTCTAGGTACAGTAAATTTCTAATAGTCTGACATGAGTTCATACTAAAATAGCAAACAGAACTCAGAGGAACCATAAAGCATAAAGGGCAACAAGACAAAGTATGTCTGAAACAAATAATTTATTATGGACAAGCCAAGAAATGAATAATTTAAGTCATGGTCAAGAGAAGCCTACATATAGAGTAAGTATGGATTAGGAACAGCACACAGCCTGAAACCCTACTAGGCAGTGCTGGAGTACAGTTAATTTACTATTAACTATGAACCACTTTCAAAATGAAAATAAGAGCTTTAATAACACAGAAAGTGATGGAACCACTACAACTAACACAGTGATAAAGAACAGAGGGGCAGGGGGAGGGAAACTAGACACAACTGAAAACCAACACTCGTGTCTCTGCTTCCCGGAAGGTAGGAAGAGGGATACATGCTAAAGGGCAGTCAACACTTAACTAACTGCAGTAAGCTAGCTATCAGAAGCCATGCTGTTTCCTCCAACAAGGAAGAGACTTTCACGGCATAATTCATCTCATAATTAGTAGTGACATAGCTATAGTCAGCCAGGGGATTCTTGCCTGTTTGGGGAACTTTCTAATTTTGTCTTTGTTTCTTAGCTAACTGAGTTTTGTAGAAATGTTTGCTTACATTTACATTTAGTTTGGTTGTTGATTTTCAGAAGTCTGAAACTGAGTGGACACTAATGCAGCCCACATCCCTGCTGATGGTTCCTGCTGTCTTGGAGGGAGGAAGCCACTGGGGTCTAACTTTGGGGTGTCAGACATGTGGTAGATGGAAGGAGACACACCTATCACTTCTGTAGCTGAAGCAGTACCACTGTCTCTAATGCAGCATCTGCATGCATGGACAACCATGACTTCTTCAGCTGCCACAGATACTGTATTCCCTCCCCATCACCACTTCAGTGGTCTGCATATTTGCTGCTGCTGCTGCTGCTGCTGCTGCTGCTGCTGCTGCTGCCACAGCCATAGCAATCCATTCAACCCTAGCAGCAGAAGCTTCTGGAGTTATCAACAGCTTCCTTCCTAACTTTCTAGAATTTTCCTATAGTCTTCCACTCATCATCCAAGTGCTGATGGGCCCAACATGTATAAGCAGACTGGTGTATACAAAAAAAAATGTACTACAAGCAAATAGCAATCAAGATGTGTGTAGAAATTCTTCAGATGTGTGTAGAAATTCTTCAGATGTGTGTAGAAATTCTTCACTTGGGATGGATCCTTAGGTGGTCTCTGGATGGCATTTCCTTCAGTTTCTACTCCTCTCTTTGTCCCTGCATTTCCTTTTGATAGGAAGAATTCTGGATTAATTTTTTGAGGTGGATGGGTGGCCCCATCCCTCAGCTGGGGGCCATGCCTATCCACTGGATAAGGTCTCTACAGGTTCTATCTCCTTTTGTTGAGTATTTTGGTTAACACCGGGTCCTGGGAACCTCGTGGTTCCCTGATATCTGGGACTTTCTAGTGGCTATTCCCAGTTCCCCCTTTCCAAATGCTACACACCTACTTTCAAATTCCTGACCTTCTGTACTTCTCCCCCATCTCCTCCCATATCTGAACTGCCCCCCTTTTCCTCTTATCTCTCCCACTTCCCCCTCTCCCTTTGATCCATCCCATCTGCTGACCCCAAACCCAGACACTACTGCTGATGCCAAGAAGTGCTTACTGTCAGGAGCCCAGTAAAACTGTTCCCTGAGAGGCTTTGCCAGAGGCAGACTAATATAGATGTGGATGTACACAGCTAAACATTGGATTGAGCTTGGAGACCCCAATGGAGAGGCTAGGGCAAGGACTATAAGAGCTGAAGGGGTTTGCAACCTTATAGGAAAAACGATATCAACCAACCAGAACCCCCAGAGCTCCCAAGGACTAAACCACCAACCACAAGAGTACACAGCAGGGGACTCATGGGTCCAGTTAGGTATGTAGCAGAGTATTGCTTTGTCTGGCATCGCTGGGAGGGGAGTTCCTTGGTCCTGTGGAAGCTTGATGACCCAGGGGTAGGGAACACTAGGGCACTGAGGCAAGAGTGGACAGGCAGGTGGGGGGAGCACCCTCATAGAGGCAAGGGGGGAGGGAGGAGGAGATAGGGGGCTTGTGGAGGGGAAATTGCAAAGAATGATAACATTTAAAATGTAAATAAATAAAATAACCAATAAAAAATGAAAAAAAAAAAGAAATTCTTCAGTTAACAGTGAACTTTGGACTTTACCAGTCTGGCCCTTTTGCCTACATAAGCTTAAATCCTCATGTCTTCACAGAGTTAATTGCCCTATATACTAGCTGAAAAATTAACCCAAATACTCTGCCTTTTTACTCTTTTAATCAAGAAAGGTACAGTGCCCTTAGCTGAACAAGTAGCATTTAGTGATGGTAATACTGATGGCTGACAACACAGATAGCAGGTAAAGAAATGAGTGCTCCCAACACTGAGAGCTGAGTGTCCCAACACTGAGTGCTGAGTGTTCCAAAACTGAGAGCTGACCAAAAGAAACTGCATGGCATTATTTATTATTGATTATATATGTGATAACATTAGATTTCACTTCTGTGACTATTACTTATGAAAGCTAAAAATACCCAGCCTAACATTCTATCAATTTGACTAGACACATAGTAAAGACTTGAACTCTAGGAAATGGCATTCTAATTGCTACTGTATTTCACAAACTATAAATCCTGGTGGGAAAAATTACTCAACAGTATTTAACACAACAGCAAAGACTCAACAGTGGGACTTCCCAGTTCTAGTCTGGCAGAGAAGGACTTCTAAAGTTCTATTTCCATGCTCACAAGAACAAAGCCTAAACAAAATGAAAATTCACAGTTCTAAGATTCATCAGAGAGCAAATTCTCTGGGCAAATCAATATTTTTCCAAAATGAGGAGACAGAGAAGAAATACAGACAAAATCGATTTCTGGGAGTAGAAGACCAGAGCAAGAGCTCCACAGGAGCCAGTAGGAGGCGAAAGAGCCTTAGCTGTCTAACAGTAATTACTGCTAGGGACGGCTGGGGCATCTGAGACTGCAGAGCTCCAGGAGGGCCAGATGTGGGCGGGGAGGAGGGACACACACTTTCATACACTTTCCCTAACGCTCACCAGAGGATGGCTATGGAATAGTTCATTCCAATGCCAGTAAAGAGGGGAAACACACTGAGTTTTAAAAAATAAATAAAAAAGACATGTGCCACAATAAATAAATAAATCATAAAATATTATTTTCTATTTAATTAAATCAATTTTTATGGAAAAATATGAACTCATAGAATTCACACTTGCTAGGCCAAAACAGAGTGGGCCAATGAACTGTCTCTAGTAAAGATAAGTGGAAAATATAAGGTCATTTATGAAAGCACATGAGATTTTAATAATATATGCTAATCCTAATTATCAACTTGACTGAGTGGAGAACTATCTAGGAAGTGAAAAGCACACTCCCGGGCTATGTCTACGAGGGCATTTCGAGGTAGAAGGATCCACCCTGAAGGTGGGTGGAGAGGTTCTGTCTGTCTTCTGGAGACCCAGATGGAATCAAAGTGGACAAACTAAGAGGAGCCAGCACTGGCATTCTCTCTCTCTCACCCCTGGCCACCACACGGTGACCTGTGTGTCCTTCACATTCTCTCTCTCTCACCCCTGGCCACCACACGGTGACCTGTGTGTCCTTCACATTCTCTCTCTCTCACCCCTGGCCACCACATGGTGACCTGTGTGTCCTTCACATTCTCTCTCACCCCTGGCCACCACACGGTGACCTGTGTGTCCTTCACATTCTCTCTCACCCCTGGCCACCACACGGTGACCTGTGTGTCCTTCACATCCTCCTGGCCTAAATGGGCCAAAATTTCCAAAACTGAACCAAGGTGAACATTTCTGCCCTTAAGCTATTCTAGTCAAGTATTTGTCAGAGTAACAAGAAAGCTTATAGAAAATAGGTTCTAGGAGTAGAATCATTTCTATGGCCATGTGTCAGAACTGTTTGGAACTGGTATGTGGGAGAAATCTGGAAAGGTGTGGAGATGTGAACTATGAGACTTATATACTGTCTGCTGCACTGAGAAGGCAGATTAGAGATGTAGACTTTCCTATAAGGAGAGCCTTCCTACACTGAAACACTCTATTCTGCAGGGCTGCTCCTTAAGACAGAAGATAAACAGCTCAGAGTAACTTCAAGAAGCCCCTAAAACAGACCATATTCAATACCAACACCACCATCACCAAAAACACCACCAGCACCACCAAGAGTGCATGTCAATCTTTTAAAAAGCCAATTTGCAGAGAAGACTCTCAGATAAGCCAGGCTGCAAAGAAGAAGCAGAGATGAACAGAGCAGCTGGGAGAAGTGGAAGGCTCAGACTACCTGAGCCACCTGAAAAGAACACTCTCATGTCTACTGAGCTGCCCACAGGCTGGGCAGTGCTTCCCAGGTGCCCAGCTTCTGTGAGCTATCATCTATGCCAGGTGAGCTTTGCTGCTGCAGCTAGCTGTCCTTAAGTCATTTCTGTTCCTGCAAGTAATCCCTGGCTGTTATTCCTATAAGTAACCTGAGAAAACTCATTGGTAACCAACATGGACTTGGGGGTTATCCATACTTTGGTCTGTCATGGGTTGCTTATCTTAGGTGAGTAGACATGTACTGTTGTGTCTTCCCAGGGAAAATCTTGTCATACAACAAGACCATAGAAAACCTCCAATGTCATAAGCAGTTTGGGCAAGAACTCACTCAGATCAGATACTGAACTCAGAAGGACGGTGCCCATGATGTGTCACAGACACAAGGATTCAAATGGGAATTTGAACAGAGGAAAGCTGTGTTGTATTCTCATAGGGAGTTTAATTCATCTGTGTCCCAAAACTTTGGAAAAGCTATGCTTAAAGTGGCAGACTAACTAATCTGGTGAAGCAAGTTCCCAGCACAGGGTGACAGCGTGGTTATTGCTATTGCACAGAGTCAGGCCTACAGAAAGAATTGAGAGTACAAGGATTTGAAGAATTACAGTTTGACAACAAATGAGCATGGTGAAAAACAGGGCCAAGGAATCTATGGATAAAGACCAGAGACAACAGGGCTCTTTCACATTGCAATTAGATAAGAGAAAAGATGGTTAGTGTCCCATGAATTAGCTCAGCTCCACCAAATTCAGGATCAGGTATGCAGAGGTTTTAACTCATTTAAAACACACAGATTTAGGATAAAAACTGTGTGGCCCTCTGCTTGGACGGGACCACTTCAGGAACAGTTTCCCTGCATTCCTAGTCACTTAGAGACTGCTACATCCATGATGTAAGGAGTCAGGACTGTTGCCTAAGCTGAAGACATGTCTAACATTGCTCACATGACATAGTTATACACATATACAGAATCCAAGAATCATGGAGTCATGCAGGTTCTCACCCAGATTTTAAAGGAGGGCTAGGAAGCCAACCTCTGTACAGCAATGCCACTATCCCTCTGTAGTGGATGAATAGGTTTGGCCCCCATAGGCTCAGATGTTTCAATGCTTGGCCCACAGAGTGATACGATTAGGGGGTGTGTCCTTGTTGGAGGAAGTTTGTCACTGTGAGATGGGCTTTGAAAGCTTCCCCCAGCTGCCTGAGGATGCCAGTCTTCTCCTGTTTGCCTTCTGAACAAAATATAGATCTCTCAGCTCCTCCAGCACCATGCCTGCCTGAATGCTGCCATGCTTCCTGCCATAATAGTGGACTGAACCTCAGAACCTGTAAGCCAGCCCCAAATAAATATTGTCCTTTATAAGACTTGCCTTGGTCATGAAGTCTGTTCACAGCAGTAAAACCCTCACTAAGACACCCTCCAAAGAGCCTGGAAAGAGTAATGCATGACTTCCTGAGAATAAAAACAAAACCTCAGTGTAGATCTTAAGAAGGTACATATGCCTGAAATACATACTACGTGCCCAGGGAAAGCTACACAGAGAGAGCCATGTGGGCTGTGGATGGCAAAGATCCAGAGGTTGGCATGACTGCCCACATCCTTTGGGGCCCAGATCACACCATCATTTGACCCAGCTGGCAAGAATGGAGCTCCAGGACTTACTGTTTTCCGTACTTATTTTCATCTTGCTGTAGTCGCATCCCTCTTTTCTATACCCTATTCCTGTATTTTGGAATGGGGATGTTTATTCTGTGCTACTGTATATTAGAAGTCTATAATTTTCTTTTTCTTTCAATTTATAACAATTTTTTCCTGGTGCTGATTTGAACTGAGTCTCTCTCAGAAGAGACTTTGAACTCGGAGCTCTGAATAATGCTATAGTGATGCTATAGTACTAAGACTACAGGAGCTCTTGCAGATGGACTAGCTATATTTGGCAAAATGACCTAAGAGGAGCCACTGGAAACAAGGTGGAATGGGATGGTTTGAATGTGAGATGAACTCTTATAGGCTCCAATAGATGGAGTTTTGGGGTATAGGGAGAGCATACACATAGTTGTACTAATAATATTCTGATTATGCAAGTGCATGCAAATGATATTTAAATTTTGTTTAATTGTCTGATTTAAGTTTTATGTAAAAGGGCTGTAAAAATTCAATAATGTAAATTTTCAAAAGATAAAATACAATAGTAGTAATTATTATGAAACTTTTCTATAACCAAAACCATGTGAAATATATATCAGAAACACATAATAATGTAGCAAAAATAAAAATACAATAAAAAAATGAATAATAAACACTATTTTAAAATAACAGCACCTTGTTACACATTTGAATGACTGCATATCTGATAGCTTTAGAAGACAGATAGTAGGGAATACATGGCAAAATAATGAAAGATTGGCTACAGGCATTTCAAAACAATGCTTTCACACAGCAACCCTGGTATTCTTACTGAATAATATAATAGAAACTTCAAATATTTTTAAAGATCTACAACGCCAAGTAAATACAAGGTTTGATATTCTAATTAATACAACCTGCTCCAATTCTTGTATTTTCACATCTTTGACTTGTAAAATTTCCAGAACTTTTCTGTCTTTGGCTTCAGATTTCTGTTTTTCTCTAGAAACAAAAGAAACAGAGTCTATTAGTCATGTTTTCTAGGTATTCCTATCATTCCTGCTGCGTTGTTTCTTGGTGCTAAGGATCAAGCCCAGGAGCTGCCACTGTCGGAGCCTAGAACCACTCCTTTAAACATCCACATCCTACTAATAAACATAGTTTAAAGTATAAAGAATTAAATTGTCTTTTGTCAACAGCCCTTTCAGAATTAATCAAAAACCATATGGCAAGTGACAGCAAGTTAGCACTGCTGACAACTGTGACAATTTCATTTCTAGAAACAGATTAGTTTCTAGGTGTAGATAGATGATAATCAATGTGTAAAACATGATTTAATCTTGGTGCTATCTAGTGGACACACCTTATCAGCAGGTCAGGAATGTAGCATGTAGTATTCAATACTGGGTAAGATAACTGCACATTTTTATCTTCAATCTGTATAACATGCTTATGTTAATAAGATCAGTTTTACTCATTTATTAAATTCTTTAAAAACTATAAACAAAAATAAATCGGTAATATGAACAATATTAATGAGATACCCACCCATGACACCACAGAGAAAATGATGACATTAAAATATTACTTCAGTCAAAACAAAGGATTTTGTTTCACTGGGGAACTCTAACATAGTCCCTAAAATTCCAGAAGTTGCAAGACTTGGATGAAGGAGCAGCATTTTTAAGACAAAATTGCTGAGAATGTTTTATAACTAAGTAGTTCTCATAGATGAAGGAAAATTTAACAAAATAATTTAAAAATGAAAAAGAAAGTCATGTCCAGCACACTAATTTATCGTGTATCGAATCACTACTATTAAGTGCTGCCTGTACAGGACTGACACAGAGATACCAAATCCCACAGCAGACAGGGTGTGGTCAGTTTCAAGGCTTCTGAGCGGAATGGTGGTCTTTGCCATTTGGGTCAATATTCTGTAGATGAGATAGCTCCATGTGATGTAAGATATCATTTCAGTTTGAAGTTTCCTGTTTATACTTTGTCCAGATGACACATAGACTGGAGAATGGGGTGTTGAAACCACCCACCTTTTGTTTGGTGTTAATGTGCATCTTTAGTTCTAGTAGTACACTTTTTATAAAATTAAGGTGCTCTAGAGTTTGCTGCATATATGTTTAGAATATTTTCTTGATTACATTTTCCTTTGATTAGAATAAATTACTCTTCTTTTACCTCTTCTGATTTACTTAAAAGTATATTTTGTCAAATAATAGGATATAGCACATCTGCTTGCTTCCCAATCCCATTCGCTTGGAATATTTTCTTCCATCCTTACTATTTAAGATGGTGTCCATCTTTAAAGCTGAGATGAGTTTCTTATAAACAAACAACAACAACAACAACAAAGATGGAGGTTTGAAATGGAGACCATGACTATTAAAGTTAATAATATTATGGAAAGCTGTGTGTTGCTGGCAGTCATTTTGTTGGGTTTTGCTGATTTTGTTCTTAGTTGTCCTTTGTATTGCTTTCTAGAGTCTCCAATGCGTATTCTCCTCTTAAACTGCAAGTACTGTTTACAGGATTCTCTTCAGGGTTGTTTTGGTGAGCATGAATGTGTTTATGCTGTTTTCACACAGGGCATCACATAATAAAAGTTATTGTGTGAGGACAGACTTTAGTTTGTTTTTTGTTTGTTTGTTTAGTTTGGGTTTGTTCATTGACTGGTTGGGTTTTTTGTTTTTGTTTTTGTTTTTAGGGCATTTTTTTCCTATTGATGATAGCAGATATCACAAAAATATACTCTACTTTTGTTGAAATATCATGTTTTGCTAGTATATGTTTGTTTAATGTATAGCTCCATACAATTCTTCATCCAGGAAAAAGCAGTGTGAGTAGACAGTATTACCGAAATGTGATTTTGGGTAAATGACTAAATTCTAAAGTACCTCACCATTGCTCACCATCTCCAAATTAATAAAATCGGGAAGGAGGGAAGCAAGTGAATGACAACACAAAGCAGCAGCACAGCAGACCAAGGGACAGGAGAAAACAAGTGAATGAAGAACTTCTAGAAGGAGGGAGTGACCACCCGTGTCAAATGCTACACGTTAAGGTAGATGGATGTTCTTCCTGAGGGCTAGGTTCAGCAAGGTTTGGGGCCCTAGTAATCCTCATGAGAGACTGCAGAAGGGTGGCAAGTAGACTGTCACCTGGGAGAGAACTAAAGGTCAAACACAAGTCTGCCAAAGTCCTTCCAAAGAATTCTGTTGTTTTAGAAAAAGCAAGCAGCCTGCCAAGATGTGCCGGCTAGTGGTAGTCAGAGAGGCAGAGAATGGTATATGTGTATGTGTCTGTGTCTGTATGTATATGTGCGTGTATGTATGTGTACTTGTGTATATATATGTATATGTGCATATATGTATGTGCATGTGTACCTATATATGTGTGCATATATGTATATATGTATGTATATGTGTATATATATATATATCATTATTATAATAGCTGTAAGAAAGACACTAAAGGAATGATCTGTCCTCCCAACCTTACGAGTATACAAAAAAGTCGCCACTGAGAAAGGCAGCATTCTTGTTTGCACCATATGTTTGGATCTGCTAACTCAAGAACAGTGAGAGATAGTGCTGTTTTTTGTCTGTTTGAACTACATGAGTCTGTTTTTTTTGTTATAGCTAGAATATAAGGCACAAGATTTCAAGTGTTTCAGATACACACTAAATTCTACTTCAGTAACAATCATTTACATGGCTATAAAAAGACCATGGAATATAATACTTTAGTTATAAACTATAAACATTATACAACATGTAAAGTCATACTTTATTGATATATTTTATGACCAAAATCTAAAATTTACTATAATTTTGAAATGAAAGAAAATGACAACTCAAGATATTAATGGAAATTAGTCCAAAAACTTTTCTTCTGGCACAGAATAATTAATGTTTACAATACAATAAAATGTTCCCATCAGAGTACTCTGCAATATGTACACAGAACTTGTTACATAGAAATTATGGTCTAAAAAAGATTGTTTATAGGATCACCAACTTACGCAGATAATTCAATTAATACACAGTCTACATATGTACAAGACATTTTAAAAGGATCAAAGAAAAAAAAAACCCACTGTCAAGAAGTTGATGATGATCAATGACGGAGACAAACTCCTGTTTAGCTAATTAGAACCACTGATGTGCAATAATGATGTGAACTAAGAATATCTGCAGACTTCTTTAGGATGAAAAATGGAGTGAAGAAAGCCTGTCAGATGTGCGCAAGTTTAAAGCTCCAACCACTTTTCCCAAGAGCACCGCCCATGGAAACACTTACCACTGCTGCACTCAGCCACATGTATTACCGTGCTAACTTGCTACCATTTTTCTAATCTAGAAAAACTGAGAAATTATTCTAAATCATTAAGAAACAAATTTTTATTGTTTTATAGACCATGCCATATATTATACAATATGACAGGATCATATTTTCTGGGCTTGAGCCCATTTTTAATGAGATGTCAAAATGAAATATTAGAGCCTAAAAGAAACATTTAACTGGAAATGAGATAATGATACTGGTATGAATTAGAAAACAAAGAAAATTAAAGAGCAAAAGTTACTGAGGTTTATTGTTCTTAATTAACAGATACATAATAATAAAGAACAAAATACAGCTACCTGAACTGTTTACTCTCACCAATGTAGCTTCTCTTAAATATACATTTTACATGTGGTACTGGCTTTCATTATCAAAATTATCCCCAATTTCGAGTAACACTGAAATTCTAAAACAGTAAGATTGATAAGAACCAAAGTTTAGGAAAATGAGACTTATACTGTTGTCAAATTCTTTATCCTCCCAGCCATGGAGTGAGCCGCTGATGGGAAGTGTGTCAATAGGCTACTAAGAAAAACTGATAAGTAGCTGCAAAACATCTCATACAGGTTCTATCTCACAACAAAATCATTGTTAAATAAAAACGTCCTAACACAAACAAGATGTCTGTTTCAATGTGTTGGAGGAAGTTATATTTAATACTTGTTTATCTTTTACATATAATTTCATTCTGTTAAATAATCAAATTTCAGAACTATTGTATTTTAAAAATTAATGTCTAAATTTATTTCTGAGAGCCAGAACTTGGACTGTAAAAATAAAGCTTCACACATGAAAGATAAACAAATAAAACCGGATTTGTTTTCTATGCTCAGTCTAGTAGGTCCAGAGTAGAATACAAATAAATCTAAAATACCTGATTCTATAAATGATATTAAAAGTACATTGAGACATATTTAAGTAAATAAGTAATAACCAACTATATTTATATGAATAAACTTTACATTTAAAATATCACTAAGTAATATAGCAAATACTCTTATTTACTAAATCCATTTCTAAAATTGCAGCTTATAACATTTTGTCTTGTAATTATAAATTAAATGAGTGTTTCTTGACTTTCCTATACATCTCTATTACTGCATATATGCTACATAGAGCGTCATGAAAATAGCAGACAAGATTATTTATTATATGACTTTAATAATTGTGCAAATGTTCCTCGCTCGGAACCCAGGAGTCTCTTCTAATATTCAGAAATATCGGCTCTTCAGAGCAGGCTGTTTTAACATCTGCACATCACCAGGGTTGCCCCCGAGGACTTTTAAATGGTGCCTGCCTGTGCTGCATAAAGTGCTAACTTGCACCTTGCAGTTTGTGCTGTGCTCTGAGCAGCCATCCAGTTGGTACAACACCAGCTGAATTCCCACAGGCCACTGTTCACTCAGGCTTGACTGCAATTATCATGTCAATATTTTGTGCTCCAATATGCAGATATGCACACATGCGAACTACATAATATTTTTTTCTTTTCCATGGACTGTTGAATTATGTTCAATATTCAGAGAATTTTTAATGAAATGAAAATAAACTTTCATTAAATGAGGACAATCATGATTATTTTTTTTAAAAAAAAAACAACAAAATGTGTGCTTTTGTATAACCTTCTACCATGTTTAAAAATGGTCAGATTTTTAAAATAACTATTCTATACCATACCCTTACAATTCTTTAATTTAAAGGTCTTCATAAAAGTTAAAAGATGTTGTTAAGCTTCTTGCATCTATTGTGAAAGTTCAAATGCATTTTTCACACTTTACTGCATGTTCTCTCACCTTGAACACTAGTGTTTCTAATGGAACATCTTCCTGCTAGCTCCATGACCATTCATCCATATCTCTGCCTTCAGAGCTATGGCAACGGAAAAAGGGCTCAGCAAAAATACACTCATGCCCTGAGCTGAAGAAGGTAGGCAGCCACACTGCCAGATGGCAGGACTCTGGCAGCTACACTTCTGGGGTCTCCAGCCAGCCATGCTACTACCATGCTCCAAACTGCAACCTCTTTGCAGGCTGTGTGGGCCTAATGCACATGGGACAGCACAGAGCCATAGAGCAGCTGTGCAGCCCATGTGTTTGGGGGTGGAATGGAGCAGGAGAGTTCTTTCTGAGTGATGAGAACATGGTATAACCTTATGATGGCGGCGTCCACTCTCAGAGCTCTCTGCCTTTAACTCCAAGCATAGAAATGGAAGATGGTCCCTCATTTTTCCATAGTTAGGTCTTTAAATACATATCTCAAGGTTACAGCATATATATCCTAAATAAATAGATCAATTAAAACTAAAAATTACCTTATCTATAGCAGAACTTCTTAGGATTACTGATTTTGGGGTAGGGTTTTATTTCCAGAACCAATAAAGAAGGCAGAGGGGTTGAAAATAGGAGAGTTAAAAAATAATAGCAATCATACCCCCAAAGAGAAACAAATAAAGCAAACAGGATCTCCAATAGTTAGACAAACTTTAGACAAAAACACATCATTCAGAAGAAGAAAGAAACAAATAGGAAAATAAAGCAAGTTCTGCTTAAGGTTTTATTTAAAACATATATACATGAAAAATAAAACCTAAGATTCATCATTTTTTTTAAATTTGAGTACAATATACATCATTTTTAATGCTGGTAAATGCAGGTAAAACTAATATTAAAGAACAATACCAACAGCAGACAGGCTAAGGATGAATCCTGCAAGTCTATTTCACAGAAGATAGTAATTGGTTTTCTCTAGTTCTATATGAACAACAAAGTGAACTTACACTGTAACAAGATAACAGTGATAATAAGCTCACTACTTTGAGGCATTATCATAATCCCTAATATGCATTCATATCAAAACCATACTTTTTTATTTTACTAAAACACACTAAGGTATTAAAACTGAATGTTTTGATTGAGTCACACATGCAGTCAACTAAATTTCAAAACCAAATGTCCAGGGGCACAGCCAGTGCTCACAGTCACTGGTTACTAGGCACTTATTTTCAGATAATAAGAACAAATTACGGCTGGGGATTTAGCTCAGTGGTAGAGCGCTTACCTAGGAAGCGCAAGGCCCTGGGTTGGTCCCCAGCTCCAGAAAAAAAAAAAAAAAAACAAAAAAAGAACAATAAACAATGAGTTTTTTTTCTGATCTTTATAACTGTAAAATTGGGTCTTAGATTTTTCTCATTCATAAAGACAACAAAATACCCACATTTTGGCTTTGTTTCTTCTAAAGCGCTCTCTGGGGAGAGTGCCAGCACTGCCTAGGAAGCTCTTTAATAAGGAGGCACCCAACCCCACCCTAAGTATTGGAAACGTCACAATTTCTTAGCAAGCTACGGGTGAATCAAAACAAAAGAACATCGTAAACGAATCCACAACTTGGTGAGTGCAGTATCCATGTACAGTAACCTCTTACTCACATGTCCGCTCATTTTAAAGTGAAAACAGCCCTCCCCACACTGCCCTGGATCAAAGTTTTACCATTAATAAGAACTTTTCAGTAGAGCTGTTGTTTTACAATACCCATCAGTGGACAAGGCCTTAATTAAATTCTTTACATGGATCTTCTCTACTCCCCTTCTAAAAATCTTTTTCACATTCATTTGCATTTGGGAAGGGTTCATATGGGCCATGGCATGTGTGGTGGCCACAGGGCAACTTTCATAAGAACTGATTCTCTCTTCCCATCATGTGGGTTCTGGATTCACAGCATGTGCCATTTTGCTGCCAGAACATAGAAATCTTCTTAAAGTATCTGGAAACAAGCCTAGGAAGTTTTAAGAAAGCCAAAGACATATAAAAGAATTTAAATTCCTGTGTAAATATGTAAATAAATACGACTACAATATAACTGTGCTCCTAACCACTGCCATTGTACTTAGTCAGTTTTTATATTCCTTATAATAAATATTTACTCTTCCTTAGACCTCCAGAATTCTGAGTCTATGGAGATCAATGAAATAGAAAAGTAAGCAACAATACTGTAAACTGAATAGTATTACCAGAGAACACAAACAGAGAGGCAGCTTCCTTAACAACCTCTGCAAGAGAAGCATTCTATTTTTCCAGAACCAGCTTCCTCCTCATCTCTCTCTCCATATGCAACTGGCAAAATGCTTCCTACATACTAAACATTACATAAAATTTCTGGTTAAGTATAAAGTTTTAGTTAAGTACAATAAGGTATAAAGACTAAACTATAATTAAAACCTCCTAAGGGCTTAGAAGTTTCTGAGAGGCTCTATGAGAGCCTTACTGATACAGATGCAAACACTTGCAGTTAACCATCAGGCTGAGCATGGGGTCCCCAGTGGAGGAGTTAGAGAAAGGACTGAAGGAGCTGAAAGGGTTTGCAATCCCATAGGAAGAACAACAATATCAACCAACCAGACACCCCAGAGCTCCCAGGGACTAAACCACCAACCAAAGAGTACACATGGAGGGACCCATGGCTCCAGCTGCATATGTAGCAGAGGATGGCACAATAGGAGGAGAAGCCCTTGGTCCTGTGAAGGTTCATTTCCCCCATGTAGGGGAAGGCCAGGGGGTTGAAGTGGGTATGGTGGGGGGAGCATCCTCACAGAAGCAAGGGGCAGGGGGATGGGAGAGAGGGGAACCAGGAAAGGGGGATAATGTTTGAAATGTAAATACCTAAAATATCCAATAAAAACAACAAAGGAAAATAAAGAAGTTTCAGGAAACCTCAAGACAGTTAAAATATCACACCAAGACAAATAATATTTTTTGCAGAGAAGGATAAGGGTGAAAAAAAAAAAGAATTAAGGCTTCATTAAGAAACAGAGGGCACAGGAGGAACAGACACTGGCCTGCAGATGAAGGCCAAATATGCTCCATTCCCAGCAAAGTATGTCCAACTATGACAAGCATAGCTATGCTCTCTTCCCCAGTCATTGTGACTTCCCCAACAGCTTTAGTGCACAGAGATGAAACCCAATGTTTTAATTCATCATGAAACATCTTGGTTTAAATATTGCATAAAATGGTGGCAAAACAGGATAAATACTAGTAAGAACAAACTTTATCTTCTGAAAACCAAAGGCATTCTGTTTAACTTATTTTTCCTCAGTCTACTAACAAAAGGTTGAAAACTATCTAAGTTTAAACCACTCACTCGGCTTCTCTTTTTTTTCCCTACCTGGCTAGGTAGCACTTGGGCAAAAACTCATTCTCCTCTTAGGTTAAGAACAAATAATCTTCAAATGGCCGACAAGCAGCTAAAGAAATGTTCAACATCCTTAGCCATCAGGGAAATGCAAATCAAAACAACCATGAGATTCCACCTCACACAAATCAGAATGGCTAAGATAAATAAAACTCAGTTACAACAGATGCTGGCAAGGATGTAGAGAAGGAGGAACACTTCTCCATTGTTGGTAGGATTGCAAGCTGGTACAACCACTCTGGAAATCAGTCTAGAGGTTCCTCAGGAAACTGGTCACAGTACTACCTGAAGACCCAGCTATAACACTCCTGAGCATATACCAAAAAGATTACTCCAACAAGTAACAAGGACACATGCTCCACTGTGTTCATAGCAGCCTTATTTATAATAGCCAGAAGCTGGAAAGAACCCAGATATCCCTCAACAGAGGAATAGATACAGAAAATGTAGTACATCTACACAATGGAATACTACTCAGCTATCAGAAACAATGACTTCGTGAAATGCATAGGTAAATGGATGGAACTGGAAAATATCATCCTGAGTGAGGTAACCCAAACACAAAATAACACACAAGGTATGCACTCACTGATAAATGGATATTAGCCCAAAAGCTTGGATTACCCAAAATACAATCCAGACCACATGAAGCTCAAGAAGAAGGAAGACCAAAGTGCTGATGCTTCAGTCCTTCTTAGAAGGGGAAACAAAAATATTCATAGAAGGAGATATGGAGACAAAGTTTGGAGGAGAGACCGAAGGAAAGGCCATCCAGAGACTGTCCCACCTGGGGATCCAGCCCATATACATACAGCCACCAAACCCAGACAATATTGCTGATGCCAAGAAGTGCATGCTGGCAGGAGTCTGATGTAGCTGTCTCCTGAGAGGCTCTGCCAGAACATGAAAAATACAGAGGCAAATGCTCACAGCCAACCATTGAACTGAGAACAGGGTCTCCATTGGAAGAGTTAGAGAAAAGATGGAAGGAGCTGAAGGGGTTTGCAACCCCATAAGAACAACAATGCCAAACAACCAGAGCTCCCAGAGACTAAACCACTACCCAAGAATATACATAGACAGACCCATGGCTCCAGCTGCATGTGTAGCAGAGGATGGCCTTGTTGAGCACCAAAGAAGAAGAAGAAAAGAAGAAGAAGAAGAAGAAGAAGAAGAAGAAGAAGAAGAAGAAGAAGAAGAAGAAGAAGAAGAAGAAGAAGAAGAAGAAGAAGAAGAAATGTTAATCTCCATTGCCAAGTTTCAAATCACAGCTCCACCATTAGCTTCTTAAGCTTTTGCAAGTTGTTTGACCACTCTGTATTTCAATCACTACATCTATAAAAATAGAAATAAAGGTACCCACTCCAAGATTACTGAAACAATTCACCTATTATATGAGAAAAACTAAGGACTTCATGTTGATCATAATAAACACTTGATAAATATGAGCTATTAGCATTGTGGCTTGTCTTAAGTTTTTTTTGTGACCCTGATACAACCTAGAATCACTAGGGAAGGGGAGCCTCAATTGAAGAACTGACTGCCTATGTCTGATTAGCCTGTGCGTATGACTGTGAGAATCTGTCTTGACAGACAAAGAAGGGCCTAGCTCACTGCGGGAGGCCTCATCTTGAAGCAGATGGGCCTGGGTCATGTAAGGAAGAATGAACAAGTGAGCAAGCTGGTAAGTGGCATTACTCTGTGGTTTCTGCTTCCGTTCCTGCTTGAGCGCATGCCCTAACGCTCCTCATTTGTACACTGTGACCTGAAGATGTAAGCCAAAAGAGCCCCTTCCTCTCCTAAGTTGCTTCTAGTCATGCTGTTTAATAACAAAACTGAAACTAGACCATAGTTGTTCTATAATGATTTAAATTAAGATCGTATGAAGTTCCAAATATATCCTTATAATTACAATAATTATATTTCAGTAAATTTGAAATTAACTTCCTGTCAAATGCAGCATTAAAAGAAATAATTTTGTTCAAAGTACTGTTAAGTACAGTTGAATAGACAGATTAAAAAACAGATCAATAGCAACTCTTTAATTTACTACCTGACAAAGACTGATGCAAAATAAACCATTAATACAAATAGGTTTCAATTGTATTGCCTTATACATGAAATGTTTAAAATTTTCACTCTCTGCTTATGTCTGTGATCTTGCACAGCAATGCATTTCTTCATTTTACCCCATTTAATGTTTCATTGTTTTACTTGCTATTACTTTGTATTCCAGCTTATTTGTAAACATATTACATAAGATTATTTACTTAATTTTTTTCATTAAACTATTGGAAATTTACATCAAGAACATATGTTTTATATTGCTACAATTACAGATTCTTGTGTGTGTGTGTATGTGTGTGTGTGTGTGTGTGCGTGTGTGTGTGTGTGTGCCCTATATGTACCTCCTTGTACATACACCTGTGTGAACAGAGGTACATGTCTACATGTGTGCATATACACTTAGGGGCCAGAGGTCGACACAGGATGCTGTGCTCCATTGTTGTTCATCTTATGTGTGGACACCCTGACTCTCACTGAACCTGGTGCTCACTCATTTGGATAGGCTCAGGATTTGCCTCTGTCTTCCTCCAGTGCTTCTGGGGTTGCAGAGTGTACTGTAGGGCCTGGTGTTTACATGAGGAGTGGCCCCCACCTCAGGTCCCCCCTACAAAGACTTTGACCAACTAAGCCACCTTCCCAGCCCCTAGTTCAGTTTGTTAGAAAACTGATACTCAAATTGGATCCTCTATTTTAAAACACAAATTAGGACCTCAATCAGACCAGAGCCCATACATTACTAGAATAGGGAAGAACACTGTTAGGAATAACTGTTAGATACTCCATCTGAACTATGGCACTTGAGGATATTTTAAATGTCTTTGGGAACCCAGCCACCTGGACATCTGTAAAGATTGAAGACTAATAGGCAGACCAAGTACAAACTTTCAATAGTAGACTGAACTATATTCCTTTTGTGGTAGCAGATCCATAAATGGAGTGGGGGAGGATAGAATAGCTGTGATAAAAAGTAAAAAACTAAAACAAATGAAAAGCAAAGGTAATGTGATCCATAGAATGACAAACATAAGAGCATTTGTGGTCATGTGATTTATAAATTGACAAATATAAGAGTATTAGTGGTCAGGTAATTATATAGATTGAGAATTTATTCACTACCCAACAATTTCACAAATCTTATTAGTAAATGATTGTGTTAAAATAAATAAATGCATTTTATTGCCGTTCACACATATATTCTTTTTTTTTCTTTTTTAAGGTTTATTTATTTATGTATGTGAGTACACTGTTGCTCTTTTCAGACACACCAGAAGAGGGCATTGGATCCCATTACAGATGGTTGTGAGTCACCATGTGGTTGCTGGGATTTGAACTCAGGACCTCTGTAAGAGCAATCAGTGCTCTTAACCACTGAGCCATCTCTCCAGCCTCAGCATACTTTGTATAGAAAAGTCTGACTCTGGTTTAGATGGTACATACTGGTTTTCAGGTCTGATTTTATCTGGAAGCTTCGCCATGAATTTTGAGGAGAAAACTGAAGATATTTGTTTAGACATCATTAGATAAAACTCAAAACTATATAATCTACCATCTCAGGACAGTCACTGTAGAAAGCAAGTGACAAAAATCCTCTTCAATTACCAACATCACAGTAGGTTGCACATATATTCTTGATGACAATTACGTTATTAGGACATAAATACTTAATCAAAACAACTGTAATATATTTGGATTTTGACTTGAGACATCATGAAAAAATTACTAACATGATAAGGGATGGTGAACTATGAACGTTTGAAATATCTGAATCTGTAAGAAAGTATGCAGAGAACATTGCGAAAGAGGGGACAGAAAGACTGTGAGAGCCAGAGGATTAGGGACTGTGTTGTGAGATCATGTCTCCTAGCAACCTCAGATGCCACCAGAGTAAAGTCCCACCAGCATGAACTCCCAAACATGAGCTGAACAAGGAGGTTGCCCAGGGGCACACCATAGTGAATAGGGGAAAGCCCATGTGGCCTACAGTACACAAAGGCAACTGAAGGAAGCTGAGGTCCAGGGAAATAGTCTTTCCCTAGGAAACACACACCAATTGGCCATCCAATACTCAATGGTAAGCCCTGAAAACATAAGTAACACTATGGACTGATCAGATTATAATAGAAATATTCATGTATACATATAAGCATATATGAATGTAATAATAATTAATGAAAACAGAGGCCATGAATTCCAAGGCAAGCAGGAGGGGTATGTGGGAGGACTGGGAGGAAAGAAAGGGAAAGGAAAATTAATTACATTGTAATCAAGATACAATTTCAAAAGTAAACAAAAAGAAAGTATGACAAGTGAATACTTAGTAATTGCAACATTTAAATGGTCATCTTTGTAAAATCTAAATGTTCTCAATTTAACTCTATTCATTATCACTCTGATTTAGTATGACCACTTCTTATACCAACCTCATTATTCCACCAGGTACATGCTTTATTCAAGTATAAAATCCAAAGTATACAAGAACATAAGAAGTCCCTTATTAAGAAAAAGATCACATAATCTTAAGGTTAAATGAAGATAATTGGGAAAATTTTTCTTTTACTCATGAATTTCAAGTATGCTGGAATGGGGTATGAGTTGTTCATGGATATCTGACTGAAGGAAAGGTTCTAATTTGAAAGAAATTAAAGGCTTTGAAAATATTACAAATTTTACTTGAACTGAAAACTTCTCTATCTTCTTGTTGAATTAAAATTTTAAAAATAATGAAGTATAAAAATTAATTCCATGGTATAAGCCCCATCACCTATATCAGAGGACTTCATTAGGAGGGATGTGTTTGAACTCTCTACAACAACAAAAGCGATTTGAACATCTGGTGCTACAGAGATGGCTCAGTGGTAAAAGTGATGCTGTGCCATCATAAGGACCCGAGTTTGAATCCCCAGAACCCATATAAAAAGCATAGCATGAGCTAACTCTATCTAGTGAAGCCATACATATTAGAGAAAACCCTATTACCAGAACTTTATTCAACCAGCATAATTCCTAACTGCATTCTAATATTTATTCTTATATCCACAGTTAAGTGTAGCTCTTATAACTTATCAAAGAAACGTCTTTTGCACTGGAAACCATTACATAAAACTACAACTGGTCAAAATTCAGAGAACAAGTATCTCGGGGTGCCCAGCCCCAGTCATTACATCTACTACACGATTCTTACACCTAAGGCTCAGAGAACATCACAGAAAGGGGACAGATGGATTTTGAGGGCAGAGGACCAGGAAATCTGCTGTGAAGATGTGACTTGTAGAAAAGGAAAGCTTCTCCAAGTATACCTCAGTAATATGGCTACCTGAAAACCTACAAAACACAACACAAGCAGGCACGCTAACTTAAAAGGGGGAAATATCACAGGGTTCCATCCACAGACAAAAACTACCCTAAAGTGAAGAGAAACCGTCTTCTCCTAGGATAACCCACTAGTTGGTTATTCAATACCCTGAAATCAAATATTTAAATATCATTAAATGAACATATATATATATATATATATATATATATATATATGACATCTAATCTTCTGTAGAGGGCCTCTCTGCACTCCCAGACACAGCCTCCAACAAGCCAAGCTAAGTTCAAGCCTACAGCCACCAAGCCAAAGACTCTCCCCATGGAACTAGCCAGACCTTCCCCTCTTCACACACCTACACCCTGGCACCAGGCCATATAAAGCCTGTGGCCCCCACTCTGCTATGAAGCTCTCCAGTTGGAGAGCCTGAGAACCAGATGCCCCAGCCTTGTTATAGGCCCAGAGACCCCTAAGCCAGCTCCAACTGTCCCCCATCTCAGACTGTGCTTCCCAACCCCTGGAGCGGTGGCCTGGGGCTTCCCTACAGCCCAACACCTGCCTGGCAACAGTGTGGGGTGAGTGTGGTCACTTCCCACATCCTGCCTCCCCAGCATCCATGCCCTGTGGCAGAGCAGGCATGGGACCCATAACCCTATACACACGCATGCACACATGCACAACAGTATATCAATATAATCACTAACAGGTAATTTTGAACTACAAATAGAAGAGAACCAGTGCTCAGGACCTCCAGTAGACCAGGCAGGATTCAGGAAGAAGGCTGGACACTGTATGGCAAGGCACTGAAAGATGGATCCCAACAGTGTTGCAGAAATCTGCAGAGGTTCCTTTGTACTGGTGAAGCCATGTCTGACTGAAAAGTGCTCAGGTACAGAGAAGTCACTGGAAAGCACTAGACTGAGTAATTCCTGAGGTCACAGAAGGGTGGAGATAATGTGTTTCTATCATTCAGAGGAAACCCCTCACAGACTTCAGAGCACCAAGTAGAGTCCCCAGACACGCTAGGCTTCACAAATCAAACTAAACTGATCCTAGGAGAGAAGAAAAGCTTCTCAGGTTAGACACACCTTAAAGAAAAAAACTAAAACTAGACCTCGTAAATCAATCAGATTCATAAATAAATGAACACAAAAACAGATTTAATCTATCCTCTTTACTCTAGTTATCATCTTCAACCCTCCTTGCCCTTTCATTCCCCTCCTTCCTCCTCATCCTCTTCCTCCTCGTTCTCCTCTCCCTCTCCTCTCCCTCCTCTTGTCCCTCCTCCTCCTCCTCCTCCTCCTCCTCCGCCTCTTCCTTTGGTGCTAACTATGAACACAGGGCCTCACACATGGTAAGCATATACTTTATCACTGAGCTATGCACCTATTTCCTCAAAGGTCTTTAAAGGAATGAAACAA
Source organism: Rattus rattus (assembly GCF_011064425.1). Taxonomy (NCBI): domain Eukaryota; kingdom Metazoa; phylum Chordata; class Mammalia; order Rodentia; family Muridae; genus Rattus; species Rattus rattus. The sequence continues at coordinate 68,997,711 of NC_046154.1, forward strand.
AAACTTGACAATGACTAAGACAACATCTGTAATATCCAAAATTACCCAACATGAACAGTAGAAACGTACGACCCAGCCAGGCAAGGTGGTATGTGCTCTGTGGAGAGAGATGGTACTGGACACGACGGCAGTGACAGGTGTGAGAGGGCTGAGTCGACAGTGGAACATGTAGAGGGGCTTGGGGATATGCAGCAGCCTGGAACTTACATAGAGACAGACTTAGCCCCAAACATGCCACTCAGCCCTGGGATCATCCTGGTTCAGCAACAATGGAGGACCAAGATGAAGAACAATTCGCTTTCTGGATTGGACCTCTGTGATGGATCACCATAGTCCAGAGATGCCACTGGAGGCCATGATGGTGCATATGGTTCATAGTGTGGCCCCAGGCTGTGATGAAACCCAAGATCCATGTCATCTGTGCCACTGATTGAAGCCTCAGTGATGTCCTTGGACCCTGCTGCCTCTCGGGCCTCAGTTGATATGAATGGGCTGAGTGGACACTTGAGGCCATTTGAGGTCTGTGCTCCCTCCTGTGCTGTCACTGAGGGCCATAAGTGGGGCAGTGGTCCTGCTATGCCCAGGTCCTATGTTGCTATCCATCACCAATGTTACCACCCAAGGCTGTGCACATATCTGTGATGGGTGCTGCCTCCTGAAGCCATAAAGACCATGCAGCAAGCCAAGGGCCATGTCAACATGACTGACCTGTGCAGCAGCCTGAGGACATGATGATGTCTGGGTCCCTGCAGCCTCTGAGGATCGTGTGTGACACCATGGTCCTGATGTCCCTGTTGCCACCAAGATCATGTGGATGCCTATGGTCCATGCCACTGCCTCCACCCATGTTGATATCCATGGGTAGTACTGCTACTAGGGGCCATATTAATGTGAGTGGCCTGCATTGCCACCTGAGGCCATATTAAGGGCCTTGTCTGAATTTGTGGTCCTTGTTCATAATCTGTGCTGTGGCTAGAAATGTTGTGGACATCCATGATCAGTGCTCCCGCTGACTGTGAACAGTAAGGAGGTTATTTTTTGCTGTGGTATCTATGACTGCAGATGCACAGATAAGAGGAAGGGACATGGACAGACTACAGAGGAAGACTTTGAAGAGAACTCTTAAGACTGTGATGGAGATGCTGAGGTGTAGTTCACCACAACTGATGGCAGGGGCACAAAAGGAAAAGGACTCAGTTCTATTTAAGATGCGAGTTTGACCATGCTCCAGTGAGTAGACAGATAACACAAATTGGAATTGTTTATTCTATTCTTTTTAAACGCAATTCTTATTTTTATTTTTACTTTGTTTGGGGGGATGGCAGGTCTCAAGGACAGAGACACAGACATGGAAGGCCTGGGAAGTGAGTGTGATTGGGTTATACGATGTGAAGTTCTCAGAGATTCAGTAAAAATATTATGTTGAAGAGAAAAACATAAATATATACTTCAACAATCTACCATCTTTATTTAAAATGGATATTAACGATAGTTTGTTGACTACGGTGCTTTCTGTCTTCAGATACAGAGGTTTAGATACTGCAAGCTTGGACTTGGAAATATGTAAAGAAAACTGTAATTTACATATAAAATTTACATATGATAATTATGGCTTCCAGGGCTAGAGAAGTGCCTTGGGGATTAACAACATGGGCTATTCTTCCAAAGGATGTTGGTTTGACCTCCAGCAGCCACACAGAAACTCACAACCATTTAGGACTCTAGTTCTAGGTGATCAAAAGTCCTCTTCTGGTCTCCACAGGCATCAAGCATGTATTTGATGCACAGACATACATACAGGCAAAACATCCATATACATAAAACAAAGTTAAAAAATTATTAGTTTCCTATAAAATTCTTAATCAAAACAGTATATGGATACTCATCATTATTAATTGCAATATTTCGTGATAAAACACACACACACACACTCACTCACACACATACACACAACTGGAGAAGATGACATGGAAACAGGATATTCACTATCTGAAGCTGGCAGCACAGTATGTGGAGTCTCCACGTCTTCCTCGTCAGTTTACAGTCAGGTACATTTACGTATTGATATGTCGAAGAGTGAAAACTTGGCAGTCTATGAATATAAAACTAAGCAACACAACCGAAAAGTGAGTGACACTAAGTTCATAAAGCAGACTTCTGTAGAGGCACTGAGGAGTAGCAGGAGAATCCTAACACACCACAAAATCCTAACACACCACAAAATCCTAACACACCACAAAATCCCAACACACCACAAAATCCTAACACACCACAAAATCCTAACACACCACAAGATCCTAACACACCACAAGATCCTAACACACCACAAGATCCTAACACACCACAAAAACAGGAACCAGTGTTCATGAGGCCAGAACACAAGACTCCTATTGGGAAAGAAAAATATGACAAATATTACAAAAAATAAGATTTTTTAAAAAATCTTCATGGCAATCCCATCTTTCTTCAAAAAGACTAAATTAACTATTAATTAAATTTAAAAATATTTCACCTCTTTTTCTTTTTTGATTCATTTTCTTATCTTTAAACTGTGAGAAGACAGAAATAACATGGTATTGCTGAAGATCCCTCACGCAGTGTGCAAGAATTACAAGACTTGGGTAATTCAAGTCAGCTCTGATTTACAACATAGACAATGGGTAATAGATGTAAATTAGAGATCTTGGACATTGTAGAACACATTTTTTAAAAAAATCTACTAAGCAAAAGGGCCAAACTTCAAACACAGTATCAAGATTATTTCCACTTTATAGTACAATTTCAAAAATGCCAAGAGATTAGCATGTAGAAATAAGACCTGAGCATGAAGCAATCCAAACTCAAAGAGGTAACAATGCTACGCAGGCAGGGTGAGCAACAAGGACCCAGCTTCAGTCGTAGCTATCCAGTTTCCTGATGGAACCACACTGACTTTACTACTAAATTCTGAAATTATAACTTGAAATGAAGGATGCAGAACTTCCAGCCGATGTTGCTTTAATTCCTCAGAGCTGTTCTGACTACGTTGGGTCTTTTGGATTTCCATATTTAACTTATCATTTTTTTCCAATTTCTATGAAGAATTATGCTAGAATTTAATGGGGGTTATAATGAACTTGATCCTTATTTCTCACATTGAAGAAAATTCAACTCTAAATTAATAAAAGACATCAACATAAGGCCTGTATCTGAAGAGAAGATGAGACTGCACTTAAATTCACTGACATAGGACATCCTAAACAGGAACCTGACAACACATGGTAAACAGGGCCTCATGAATCTGAAAGGCTTCTGTACAGTAAAGGACACTGGCACTAAAGTGAAGAGGCTGCACGCGGGATGGGAAAAACTTTCACAGCTATCCATTTGACAGCGGTCAATCTCTAGAATATACAAAGAACTCAAAAAACTTAACATCCAGAAACAAACCCCTGAATTAAAATGGAGCAAGGAATTAAGCAGACAGTTCTCAGATGATGAAACAAATAGAGAAACATTTTTAAAATTTTTCAAGAGCTTTCACCACTAAATTAAAACTACTTGATACTTCATTTTACCCTTGTCAGAGTTGATAATATTTAAAACAAAGTGAACAATGTGACCACAGATGCTGAAGAGGATGCAGGCAAGCACTTCCTACCCCTGCGAGGGACACTGGCAGGACCACTGTGGAAGTTAGTCCAAAGGTTTCTAAAACATCGGAAAATGGATCTACCACATGATCAAGCTACACAGCCCTCAGGCATATAACCAAAGGACTATATCCTAGCATCAAGGTATTTGCTCATCAATGTCCATTACTGCTCTATTCACAATAGTCAAGAAATGAAATCAGCCTAATGCCCATAAAATGATCAGTGAAGTATGAAATGTGGTATATCTATACAATGGGTTATTATTCAACTGTTAAGAAAAACAAAATTATGAAGTTCACAGAAAAGTAGTTGTAGTTGGAAACAATCTAGACTCAAAGACAGACATTGCATATTTTCTCTCATCTGTAGATGTCAGCAGTCATTCTTCAGATTGTATATTTCATTTGTAATAACCACAAGAATTAATTAGTCCTGGGCCATGGGGAATGGAGCATTGGGTGAAGAGAAATAGAATACAATGACATAAAGGCTAAAGAAGAAGAGGACTGAAAGGAAAAATTGTGGTGATGGATGGGAAGGGAACACCGAGAGGTGGGGGGGAAATAAACCAAAATCTTCCCCAAAGTCATATAAAAACTTACTACAGTAGAAACTTCTTGAAATCTACACACACACACACACACACACACACACACACACACACACACACACACACACAAAATGAGAGCATGTGTGCATATACATTTAAAAATGAGGTTACCCTATAAAGGGAACAAGGCCCATATTAGACATAACAGGCTAACAGGTAAAAAGCACAGTGCCAAGAATAGGTTATTTTCTTTAGAATTGTTGATCACGGCAGCCCCTAGGCCTCTAATAGTACAAATTATTGCCAATGCTCTCGGTTAATCTGCAAAACTTGAAAGTAAGACCCTATTGCTGAAGACACCACATATTTGAGTCAGAACATGAAGCTACTGAGTTGGTATACTCTAAAACCTTCATCCACACTGCTAGCTTTCACAGTTCTGAAAGTTTCTATGAACAGTAATGAAGAAAACATAATAATCTTGTCTCACCTAGTTGTGAACCCTGTATGATCCAACAATGACTGGCTTGGTAAGGCATACTCACTGTTGCAATAGTGCCACCTACATGACAAGAGTCATGTACTGCTTGATCAGATTTGAGTCCTTCTCCACAAGAAGAAAACCATACCCAGCTCCATTTTGGAGAGACCCTACCTTTATTATTCTGCTTTAATACTAAGTATATAGTATGAATTCCTAATGACTCATTGTTACACCCATAGATTGGTGCATCTCTCAGTCCTCATCAGAGAAAGAAGCTTCTATTTACAGTAGATGATAATTAACACAGAAACTCACAACCAGTCAAGGTACAGAGAGTAAGAGACTCCCAGGTGGTTAAGCCTTACATGGGACATCTATATCATGCCTTCTTCTCCCAAGACTCAAGAATAACTGTGAAGAGGGTGCAGAAAGATCCTAAGAGCCTGTGGCAGTGGAAAACAGTGTTTCCCTACACATCAAGGCCACATATGAACTCACTGACATTGTGACTGTATACTAAGACTGGTGTTAAACTGAGCCAGACCAAATATCAGCAAGGAAAGAGTATTTGGGCAAAAAGTCATAGCCCTAGCCTATGAACTACCAGCAAATGATAGGACAAGGAGTCAGTTTTCTTAACGAGTGTTGACCCTGGTGAGTCAACTACACTCCAGTCAAAGGGTACACATCCAAGAACTCATGGGCAACAGAAATCATACTTGTTAAATGTGAAGAGCTAAAAGGGGATCACAAAGTTATATGGGTAGGAGGAGGGTCGTGAATTTGAAGGGATTGGGAGTACAGAGAGAATATGATTAAAATATACTATAAAAATTATCGAAGATGGGTTCGGTCCCCAGCTCTGAAAAAATGAAGAAAAGAAGAAAATTATCAAAGAACTTATAAAATTTTTGAAGAATGTAGCTTCCTTATTATATTTAGAAAACATAATCACACCAGATTCTGGCTCTCAAAATCTTTTTGCCCCCTCTTCTGCTATGCTCCCTGAGCAACATGGCTGCCTAAGCAAGACCTGAACAATTCACACACAAGTTGACATCAAAATATGGATGGGGATCTCACAGGTCGGCAACCCTAAAGGAAAAACTACAGTTAATAGCTCTCAAGAGAGCAAGAATTGGTCTTCCCCAGGGACTGAGGCCCCTAATTAGTTGTCTAATACCAAATGCATATAAATGCATATATGGAAAATTATCTGTCCCTGTGTGTCATATTTATGTATGTATTCATTTATGTATGTAAAAGAGATTATGAATTTTTTGAGGGAGTGGTGAAATGTGTTTGGGTGGCAATGGGGCATGAAAGATATTTGGAGGGGGAAAATGTGATTCTATTAAAAATAAAATTTAAAAACAATAAATTGACTAATAAATATCCTTTTAAGATTCATTTTTAATATTTTACCTATGTGTCTCTGTTTGGGTATATGTACAAGTATGGACAGGTGCTCAGAAAGGTCAGGATCAGTAGAATCCCCCAGCGCTGTAGTTACATGCCGCTGTGAGATACCCATAGGTGCTGGGAACTGAACTTGGGTCCTCTGTAAGGACCACTGAGTTATCTCTCCAGCCCTACTAAGAAATACTTTAAACAATGCTTTACAAATAATTGTTCTTAAAAAGTAAGGTGTCTTGACACCCTCATCTTAATTACAAATCTCATACTGTCATATTAGAGATTGCATATGTGAGATTGAGTACTGGCCTGGTGAAAAGACATCACAAAAATGTATGAATCGACCCTTTGTAAAGATGATAATGGTAACATTAAGTCATAAAAGGGACCTGCTCACCAGAACGATATATATCTATATATAGATATATATACAGACATATGGAAATCTAAATGAGCCTTGTAGCCTTGTAAATATTTCACAGTAGTATCTAAATCAAACTTCCTAAGTTATAGAAATATTAACAAAATCTAAACATACCCAAATGATTACAGGTAAAATGGTACCATAAAGTAAGAATCAAAGGAAAGGAAACCTTTGGGAAAGGAGCATGCCCACTGTGGTGGGTAAAGCACAGATGAAATTGGAAAGGAAAGTGACAGGCAGAACAGAGCAACTGAAGGGAATCTGGGAAATTTGATCAAAATACACAGACACATCTGAAACTTTCAAACAATTAAAATCATAAAATGAATTTTAGATATGTAATCTCATGTTTGAGATGAACATTTGGAATTATGACTCAAAGTGCTATCATAAATGAGACTTCTGATAACCCCAAGTTGAAGCTTAAAAGTTCCCATTTTCCCATTCCTTCAAGTTACTACTTTATATGTGCCTGGCTCTGAGCCACAAAATTAGATACAAGTTTTCAGACGTAAGGTAACCTTCTTATCTGAATATAGCTGTATCTGAATATTAAAGGAAAGCAGAAATAATATTATCTTTGCTATGCAAATTAGAAATGCCTTTGGGACAAGAAACAGCCTCCAGGTATTTTCAAATAAGTGAATGCAGAAGTATATTTCATGTTTAGTTTACTTCACAACTATTTTAAATACTATTGATCTCAGCATTGTTTAAATGTAATTATATCCAGTTCACTTTCCTTTGAAACATTTATTTTTGATGTTAACATAAAAATAGCCAAAGGCATTAAAAGCAATAGGCAACCTCTACCAATATTACCTAATGGCTTGAGATTATGGTTAGTATCTTATAACAATAACTGAGGTTGCTTGATATTCTAACTCTACATTTGTATGCCTTCCTTTATGGTTTTACAGAGAACATCAGGTGAGGAAGGAGGATGGAGTGCAGGCAAGAGGACATGTGTGTCAGGAGAGGGGACATTAAAGCCCATCATTTTCTAGCTTCAATCAGCCAGGCGTTTTCTGTTTTGTGTTGGGTAGGTCTATATAAAACAGAATTGACACTGGAAGTATAAAAGGGATAAAGTAGAGTTCCATTGCTTCTGAACGGCTCTTCTAACTGTACAGGGCAGTGGTTCTCTGCCTTCCTAGTGCTGCAGCCCTTACAGTTCCTCATTATGGTTGGGTGACCCCAACCATAAAATTGTTTAATTGCTACTCCATAAGTGTAATTTCAGTGCTATTTTGAATTGTAACGTAAATGTCTGTGTTTCCCAATGGTCTTAGGTGACGCTGTCAAAGAATAAGTTGACTCCCAAATCCCACAGATTGAGGAACACTGGCATGGGCCCATGGGGTGTGTAGAATTCGACTGGGGAAGTGTTTGAAAGCTTACTCTCACCTAGCTGTGGGGCATCTTTGTGAACTCACTTCAGTTACATGGACAACATAAAACTCTCACTCAATGAATTGTTGGTGTCAATCTTTTCTTTCAGTGTCATGTTCTTAAATAAAATCACAAAATGGTAATTTTTTTATATGAGAACGACTCTATGATATTGCTGATAACAGAGCATGTATATCTGATTATGAGTAGAGTGTGGTGTGGATTTATATACGGTTTAAAATATTTTCATTTGTTTACACAGAATTATTTTATCTTTCCTCATGAAATAAGTAAATGATAATTCTGAATAAAGAATATAAAAAGTGACACTTAAATGTGAAAATCAATGGTAAATATGGATTCTGAAATATCACTATCTACAGACAGATGAAGTTAAGGTACTCTGTAAACTACAGACCCTTGGATACCAACCATTGGCCTATTTCTTGGCTTTGTGAACAACTAAATCAATGTTATAAAAGTTAGAGCCTGTTCATGCTGGGATGACCCAATTATAATTAGCATAATTAATCATATACAGCTAAATAAACCTGTAAGGCAGGTATGATACAGATTATTATCTCTTGCTCAAGTGTATCTGGGAGGCTGCTTTAGCTCAGAACTCAAAAAGAATAAAGTTATGAACAGGCAAGTGGAAATAGTTATTCCATGAAACTTAGAGAAACAAAGGGACCAGAGATATATCTACTGAACTTTTAAAATCTCGTAACATCAGATTACTCACTTAGTTAACTCTCCAAATACACCAGGCAAACGCATTTAAAATCCTGTACATCAGATCACCCACTTAGCTAACTCTCCAAATACACTAGTAAAACACAAACACCTTTCTGTTGTATGAGAATAAAGTGGCAAAAACCATAATTAAAATCTGTAGATATTACACATAAAAACAAATGTAAGAAAGAAGGGAAAGCAGGACCCCACAACCTTATGGCAGAGCAGGCTGCAAGGGGGTTTTGGGACACAAATAGAAAAATGAACTCTGTGGAGTTTTACTTTTTTGCCACATATAAACCGAGAAAAAAAAGTCAATAACTTCAAACACCCAGGAAGGATGGAAGAAAAATGGGCAGAAGGAAAAAGAGCTCTGCTTAACCAAAGAAGAGGGAGAAAGACTTCCTGGGAAGACAGAAAATCTCTGGACACTAAGTACTCGAATCAGATACTACAGGGAAGGAAAATGTGGTCTTATCACCACCCAAACAAGCAAGAACCAAGGGGATCTCCTGCTCCAGTTCTCATGTGGCTTTGATGTGGTTCCTTAACTCACTATTGCCAGGAGGGAGCAAAGCCATCAGATTAACTAGTCTACTACTCAGCCCCTCCAACCCTGGACCCAAACGATAGCCAGAGGAAGGCAGAGGATGTCAGAGCTTTCACCACTGCCCAGCACTGACAAAGATCCATACTTTTCCAATTCTGCCCATAAAAAATAAATATAAAAAAATAAAAAACTTTTCAAATAACCAAAGCCAAACTGAGCTAAAAGAACAATGTGACCAGTCCTGCCATTCCTGATTTCACATTAAGCTACAAGGCCATAGAAAGAAAACAACTACAGATACTGCACAAAAACAGCAGTGGAGCTCAAGGAGGGTAGAGACACAGGCACATACAGAAACACCAACTAAATTACAACTTAGAGTAAAATATGCAATTCAAATTTTTCAACAATTCCCCCAAAAGGATATGTCAAAGAAACCTCCATCAAGATCTCTGACAGAGAAAACTGTAAAATCTAAACACCAATGAGAACTCTGAAAGCAGTGACAGAGGAATGATTCATTCACATGATAGCAAATTCTCACTTAAAAGTAGAATGTAGGTGCATTTTTCAAATATTAAAAATGAAATGCACCAGCCCAAATTCTATACCTAATGAAAATATCTTTGAGAAATGAAAGGAAAACCACAATGTTCTTAAACAAAGGAAGTTGGTAAAAACACTGTTCTTAGGTGATCAGCCACAAGGAATGGATAAAGTCAGTTTTCTAAAAGGAAAAGAAGTGATAAGAGGAGAGGTTCCAGAACACCAGGAAGGAGGAAATAAGAGAAGCTATGGGCTAGGGCTGAAGGTCAGTAACACAACCCTTCCACACATGCATAGGTTTTAGCTCAATCACTAGTCTAGACCACCCCTCAAAATAAATAGAATGAAAACCTGGGTCAGTAAGAAATTTCGTACTCAGTTTTCTAAACAGTTTGATGACTGAATCAAAATGTATACCGTACAAAGTTACCCCTAAATACCTCCCCATGATGAGATTATCTCACTGGAAAACTCTACTGAGCACTTAAAGAAGACTAACATCAATTTTTACACAATGTGTTCCAGGAAACAAGAGAAGGAAGCACTTTCAAATTCATTTTGTATAGCTATACTTACCTCTGAATCAGAAACCAAAGACAAACCCACAAAACGATATGCCTCATGATTAGATTCATAAAAGCCCTGAACAAAAGATTACAAAATAGTACTCGGCAATATGGAGTTTATATATTGTGAACAATTAAGGTATATTTCAGTTATGCCAGGCCATTTCAATATTAAAAATTAAACTAAATGAATTCTATATCACCAATCTAAAGAAAGATCTCCATGCCTTTTCAATTGAAAGAGTAAGAAAGCTTGACACAATTCAAAAACTCTTCACAACAAAAGTCCCTAGAAGCCAAGTGTAATTTCTTCAGTTTGATAAATAACATTCACAAAACCTCACAGCTAGTGAGGACTAGACTAGGTCCCAGTGAGAACCTGCATTCTTTAAGGTGTGAACAAAGACTTCCTTTCTACTGAGAATGGGCAGGGTGTTAAGGTCTGCTCTCAGCATGTTTATTTACCACAAACTTCAATATCATGCAAGTGAAATGCTTTTCCATGTTACACATCAAAGATATTTTAGGGTAGACAGTAAATAGCATGATTCCTTATGGTGTTTTTAGATTTCTCCGTTATTTCACCTTCCTTCCTCCTATATTTATCTCCCTCCCTCTTCCCCAGTTTAGATCACTTGCACCATGCTAGTCCTGGTTCCACTGCTCCTTCCCTAACTGCCCCTCCACCTGAAATGTCCCCTTCTTAATCTCCTGGATTCTGCAGTTATCTAGATTTGCAGATAGGAACCTCATAGGAGAGAGAATATGTGCTGTTTGTCTTTCTGGGTCTGGGTCTCACTCACTATCATCTTTCCTGGCCTCACCCACTTACCTGCAGATTTTTTATTTTTCCTCACAGCTGAACACCATGCCTGTACCTAGGGCTGGAGGACAATTGAGAAAAGGGGCTGATGCACTAAAAGCAGAGAATGAGATCTTTGCTGTGTCTCCTAGAAATGTCAGATGCTACAGCCATGAGGAGTCACAGACATACACAGTGGCAGCCAGGCTATGACCTGAAGAGGGTCGACAATGTGGACATGCTGATATGAAACTGGAAAAAATCCTGAGCCTCAGCCCTAGACAAGGAATTGCAGGCAGCTCAGGCAGGCTGAGAGCAGGAGAGGTGGCCTAACCTAAGGAAATGGACACCAATTTTCATGTCCAGTAACTCATGGTCAGCTCTAAAATCTGTACATGCAAATGGCATTATATGGTTCAAGCAGGGTTTATTTGTATATTTGAAAATACACACATGCACACATACAAATGCACATGCGTGCTTGTGCTCCAGCATGTGCATGCCTGTGAGGGAGTGTGTGTGTGTGTGTGTGTGTGTGTGTGTGTGTGTGTGTGTGTGTGTGTGTTGTGCAGGATATTTGATCACACTGTGAACCCAGATATTGTGTTATTTACTGGAAGAAAATGTTTCTAGTTGTGTTGTAGCTCAGCTCTAAGTACATACCTCTAATGCCAAATAATAAAGGAAAAGTTAGTTTGTAGAAAGAAGCATCTGTGTTTGAAAATGATGTCTAATTGACAAAGTGACAAATCAGAGAAAAACTTGACAGATAGGATATGCCCAACTCTCAGGAGATGAGAGAGGGAAGGGAAGCTACTTGAGAGCAATGCAGAGAGAGAAAGGGGGCAGTTTTACAGGGACTGGATGCAGATAGAGGAGCTCAACATAGGTAAAGATGGAATGAGTCAGAGAATGAAAAGGAACCATAAGATTAGAACAGATTATGGAAGTTAATATGAGGCCAAGTAGAGCAATTCAGTCAGAGGTTGAGAGAGAGAAGCCAGATTGAGACCTAGAAAGGATGAACTTCTTCAGAAGTAAGACTCAGAGACTGAAAACATTCTAGGCCTAGATTAGATTATACAGAGGTTAGAGGCTTCCAGGAACAGGCCTAAGTTAGCAGTGAGGCAGTGCGTCTCAGAGACAACAATTACACCAGGAGAATGTGTGTGTGTGTGTGTGTGTGTGTGTGTGTGAGAGAGAGAGAGAGAGAGAGAGAGAGAGAGAGAGAGAGAGAGAGAGAGAGAGAGAGAGAGAGAGATTCGGTCTCACGGTTGTGAAGTAGTGCCACCATAGCACTGGAGATACAGCCAGAGCAATGAGGAAAGAAAAAATGATTCACACCAGGAAGAAAGGAAAAATCCTTTTATTTACAGCTGACATTATTTTTATATTGAAGATCGAAAAATCATAGTAAACAAGGAAAATGAAAAATAACATAAACACAAAAAATAACTTGTATAGGAAAGAACATTTTGTACAGTATCATTTATCATCACAAAATATATTTAGGGATAAGTCTAAACAGGTACAAGATTGAATGATAGAAATATACAAAATGTTAAGTATAAAATCAAAGAAAAAAAGACAAATATTGGATCGGGAATTAGAAATATCTATAAGATAGAGGTGCTAGCTTCCCTCCAGGTTGATGGTTATGTTTAACACAATTCCTATAAACTGAGCAGGACATCCTCAAGAGAGACGCGATCCTTCTGAAATTGACATGGAGATACACAGGACTGAAATGTTTACTGAGGAGCTGCAGTGCAAGGGATAGCACACTGACTTCTAAAACAGCTGTTCTTAGGACTTGGGAAAACTGGCCCACACATTTTCAAAGCATGCTATTTCACGACAATATACAAAGTGGTGCAGTGCTGTCAGAAGGAAAGATATGAGCAGCAGCAGGACAGAACAGATATCCAATGAAGACATCCTTTCAAGCATACACACTTGGTTCTGTACACAGGGAGAGAACAGCACTTTTAATAAATTGTGCTAAAACAATTGGACAATCATAGACATTCCCAAAGCAGGGAGGGACCAGTCTCTTTAAATATCTCCTTGAACAAATAAAAATTTAGACAAGACAAAATGAAATTTAAAACAAAATACAAAACTACAAAAATTTTAGAAAAAAATCTTCAAAGTCTAGGACTGGGCTAAAAATTAATGAGTAAATACCAAAAGTACAACCAAGGAAAGGAATTCTAAACTCATCAAGTTTTCAAATGTTGTTCTTCAAATGACTCTGTAAACAGCATGACAACATGACAGACTGGAAGAAAATTATAAACCACATGGTTCACACAGGGCCAGTGTCCAGGAAATACGAGAAATCAAAAATTCAACAACAGTGATTAAAAATTCAAGTAAAAAATGGTCAAAAGACATTAATAGAGGATATAAGAGGCAAAAGAACACAGGAAAGGGTACAAAACATCATTAGCTTTGAGACAAATAGAAAGTATAAACAACAATGGGGGTGGGGCTTGGACAAGGACTTGCTGTGAACCCTAAGGGGCTGAGTTTGATTCCTAGGATCATCAGGATTCTGCTGCGGCAATAGGAGCCAAAGCTGTCCTCTGACCTCAACACGTGTCCATGGTGTGCTCCTTTACATATATGTATGGACACCCATATAAGATAAAATAAATGTGTTTAAGTAATAAATGTGAGAAGTAGTTAGGTATCACCAAACTGTCAGGAAGGAAGAGGAAACCACAGGTGCCAATGCCAGTGACAATGCAGCCAAAACTGGATTGCTCACATATTTCTGGGGGAATATAATAGCTTTGTAATTTCTTAATAAACTAAAGATGTTACTTTATAATCTAGAAAATTCTGCCCCAGATATATACCCCAGATGAAGGAAAACTTATATTAACAATAAAAGGCTACACACAAGTATTCACAGTACCTAATTCATAATAGTTAAATGCTATGAACAATCTAGATAGCCTTTACAAGGAAAGGTTAAAGTATGGGATGCCGTGGAGCACTTCAGTAATAAAAACTAAACAAACTAACGATAGTACAACTTAGAAATCATCCCAGAGAGAAGTTAATACTAAAATATTACATTCTTGTCTTGTTTGATTTATTTAGTCCTATGGACATGACTAAGTTATATGGAGAACAAATCAGCACTTAAAGGAGGCAAAGAGAAAGGGGCTTCAGAGGTTGGGAAAGCAGCAAGTAGCACTTTGTGGTCACTGTGCTGGCACAGTTTTATTATATCTAGTGCATCCAGGGTGTGTGTCTCTTGAAGTCTTAGTTACGGTAGCATTGCTGTGATGAAACTCCAGGACCAAGAGCAATTTAGGGAGGAAAGGTTTTGGCTTATGCTTCCACACCACTGTTCATCAAAGGAAGTCAGGGCAGACACTCACAAAGGACAAGAACCTGGAGGCAGGAGGTAATGGAGAGATCATGGAGGAGTGCTGCTTACTGGCTTGCTCTACCATGGCTTGCTTGGCCTGCTTTCTTATAGAACAGGTGGCCCTACCCACAGTGGGCTAGGCCCTCCTCACATCAATCAGTAGAAAATTCCCTATAGGATTGCCCACAGTCCAATCTTATGGAGGAAACTTCTCAGGTTCTCTCTTCTTAAATGACTTTTGTTTATGTTAAGCTGACAGAAAACTTGCCAAGACACCTGGCTTCACTTTATACTGTAGTTTCACAAAATGTTATCACAAGGAGCAGAGTGTCCGTATTATTTCTTAAATGAAAAGCTTAAGTTCTAAAAATGGATATATACTACATCTTTAAAAGCACTGCCAGTCCTAAAACACTCTGAGCCTTTCACTATTTCCCCTCAAGAATATATTTTTGTCTGCTTTGTTTTGTTTTATTTTGGGCGTGGGGCATGAAAGAACACTGTGTACTTTTGTATGTGTGCACAAGCTACATATATGCCCATGCCCACACGCATATATGAAGCCAGGTGGTTCATCTGGTATCTTCCCCTACCACTATCTTCCTTTTTTTTTTTTTTTTTTTGAGAAAGAGTCTCTGGGTAAACTAGAAGCTCAGCCCTCCTGTTAGGCTGGCTGGCCAGCAAACTCCTAGCATCTACCTGTCTACGGACCCTCAAACAATGCCTAGCTCTTAGATGGACACTGGTGGCTCAAATTCAGGAACTCTTGCTTGGACAGCAGATATTCTTATCAACTTGGCTATCTTATCACACCCTATCTGTTTTGATTGTTTTAAAGGAATTTCTAGGTTAGAAAGATGCTAAACATTTAAAAGCTCTTACTGTCCCTGCAGAGAACCCAAGTTTGGTTCCTGGTACCCATGTAAGGCAGCTCACAACTACCATCCAAGGTATCTGATGCCCTTTTTTAGACTTTGTGTGACCAAGACTGTAATGTGCACAAGCATCCATACACAGAGACAAATAAAAATAAATCTTAAAAACAAAAGCATCTGGGGTTAGAGATTGCCCAGCAGTTAACAGCAGTGGCAGCACAGCAGGGGACAAGGATTTGGTACTAACATGATGCCTTCCAATCATGTATAAGCACAGGCCCAGGGTATCTGATTTCTTCTTCAGGCCTTCAAGAGTACTGCATACACATGGTATACATATATACATTCAAGGGCATACAAACATACCACTATATAAATAAATAAAATCTTCAGATAAAAACTAAAATAACTTCAGAAATTATAAACGTAAAAAAAAAGACCATGTAAAATGAAACTAGAGAAGGGAACAGCATAGTGAGGCCCAAGTAATATGAAGGGGAAATAAGAAAATGTGGGGGCCTTTAACTGGGGAGGTTGAGGAAGGTCAATACAGAAGACAAGGGAAGAAGAAATAACAATCATCCTGTTCCCCCCTCAGTGCAGGCTTGAAGCATCCACACCCTGGTCTTCCTTCCTTCTACGCTCCATATGGTCTTTGAATTGTGTCATGGGCATTGTGAGTGTTTGGGGTAGTATCCACTTATCAGTGAGTGCATACCATGTGTGTTCTTTTGTGACTGGGTTACCTCACTCAGGATGATATTTTCTTTTTTTTTTTGAATTCTTTTTTTCGGAGCTGGGGACCGAACCCAGGGCCTTGCGCTTCCTAGGCAAGCACTCTACCACTGAGCCAAATCCCCAACCCCAGGATGATATTTTCTAATTCCATCCATTTGCCTGTGAATTTCAGGAAGTCATTGTTTTTAATCACTGTGCAGTACTCTATTGTGTAAATGTACCACATATTCTGTATCCATTCCTCTGTTGAAGGACATCTGGGTTCTTTCCAGCTTCTGGCTATTATAAATAAGGCTGCTATGAACATAGTGGAGGATGTGTCCTTGTTACTTGTTGGAGTAATCTTTTTGGTATATGCTCAGGAGTGTTATAGCTGGATCTTCAGGTAGTACTGTGACCAGTTTCCTGAGGAACCTCTAGACTGATTTCCAGAGTGGTTGTACCAGCTTGCAATCCCACCAACAATGGAGAAGTGTTCCTCTTTCTCCATATCCTCTCTAGCATCTGTTGTGACCTGAGTTTTTGATCTTAGCCATTCTGACTGGTGTGAGGTGGGATCTCAGGGCTGTTTTGATTTGCATTCCCTTGATTACTAAGAATGTTGAACATTTCTTTAGGTGCTTCTCAGCCCTGTGAGATTCCTCAGTTGAGAACTCTCTGTTTAACTCTGTACCCCATTTTAATGGGTTGTTTGATTCTGAGTCTAATTTCTTGAGTTCTTTGTATATTTTGGATATTATCCCTTTATCAGATGTAGAGTTAGTACAGACCTTTTTTCCCCATAAAAAAGACAGCATTTTCAACAAATGGTGCTGGTTCAACTGGTGGTCAGCATGTAGAAGAATGCAAATTGATCCATTCTTATTTCCTTGTACAAAGCTCAAGTCCAAGTGGATCAAGGACCTCCACATAAAACCAGAAACACTCAAACTAATAGAAGAGAAAGTGGAAAAGAGACTCAAACACATGGGCACTGGGGAAATTTTCCTGAACAGAGAACTAATGGCTTATGCTCTAAGATCAAGAATTGACAAATGGGACCTCATAAACCTGCAAAGCTTATGTAAGGCAAAGAACATTGTCAGTAGAATAATATGGTTTTCTAAACAAGACCTGAACAATAACAGAAACAATAGGCATGTTAACAGGGAATGGGGAAATCTCATAGGGCCCCACCGCTAGGCAACTTAGGAACACTGAAAGTTGGAGAATTAGACTGTCCCAGGGAGGAGCTCCCTAACTGATCACCCAGTATAAAGTACCAACCGAAAAATCATATGTACACAAACAGTAGCAAATGCACTCCTGAGGAGATAAATAAATATATATATTTCATAGTTTTATATGAATATATACATAAATATATATGTCTATAATTATAAGAAAAGAGAACATCAGCTTAAGATGGAGTGGATACATAACATAAGAGGGGTTGGAAGGAGGAGAAAGAAGGGAAAGGTGATATAAATGTATTTAATTAAAATTTAAAATATAAAAGAAATCAATTGTTATAAGTGACATTTACAAATAAGTATGCTAATAAAAATAAAAATATTTCCACAGCTTAATTTCAGCTACCAATGAACCTTTATGAGATCAAGGGTGTTACCCAGCCAGCCACACTTTTTTTATAGACATATTTTAAGATTAGGGCAGAAAACAAGGCTAATATAAGTTATTTCCTTAAAATAAACAACATCAGGGTGACAAATGACACAGGCTATTTTTAAAATTAAATATGTATATGCATATATATTTCAAAAGTTTCTGGTTTGAAGGACAAATCCATCTTCACCACACTGAAGATTAATTAAGGAAATCTCTACTCCATTTACTATTCATCTTTAAGGTCAGAAGAACTAAAGCACCATTGAGATAATTAATGCTGAAACTAAATATACGAATGTTGCATATTACGATTCATCACTGCAGCTAAAAAGCTTCTTACTAATGATGTTTAGGCCGTGCCCAGCGCTGCTTTCCCCTGAATGGTGACAGGTGCTTGGTGCTTTGGGGCAATACCTTCTTTGAGATAAATACAGTTAGTCTTCGATGCTGCCAAAACTTTAACTGTCCTCTTCACAGAAGTCCTCCAGTCAAGTTTAACCATTTGTCTCCACAAACTTTGACAGGTATTACTCTCAAATTTCCAAGGGTTATTCCCTCATGCAATAAAGTACCAAAGATAAATATCAGCAGAAATGAATACAATATAAATCACACTGGAGGCCTTGATGGAAAAGACTTACATGATTAAATAGTTGATGGGTGAATGTGTAAACACTTTGATTAGGCTTACAATAAGTGCAATGAAACCAAGTATTTGGGTCTTCTAACCAAATACTGTAAATGCTGTTATATTTTCCATTTTAAAATATTCTCCCATTAAAAAACAAATCATCCACCATGTTCAAGTAGGCTTCATCCCAGAGATACACACACACACACACACACACACACACACACACACACACACACACACACACACATACGTAAACTATCATACAGACAAACTGAAAGAAAAAATAAGTCTCATCAAATGCTGAAAAGGCCTTTGACAAAATCCAACACCACTTCATGATAAAATCTTGGAGAGATCAGGGATACAAAGTATGCAATTAAACATAATAAAAGCAATTTACAGTAAGCCAAAAGTCAATGTCAAATTAAATGAAGAGGAACTTAAAATAATCCCACTGAAATCAGGGACAAAACAAGGCTGTCCACTCTCCCCATGTCTACTCAATATAGTACTGGAGTTCAGGCTAGAGCAATAACACAGCTAAAGAAGATAAAGGGGATGCAAGTTGGAAAGAAAGAAGTCAAAGCATCACTATTTGTAGATGATAAGATAACATGCCTATGCATAAGGGACCCCAAGTTCTACCAGGGAACTCCTGCAGCTGATAAACACATTCAGCAAAGTGGCTAGATACAAGATTAACTCAAAAAAATCAGAAGCCCTCCTATATACAAAGGGCATGGGCTTAGAAAGAAGTCAGGGAAACAACACCTTTCATAATAGTCATGAATTACATAAATTATCTTGGTGTAACTCTACCCAAGCAAGTCGAAGACCTACATGACAAGAACTTCAAGTCTCTGAAGAAATTGAAAAAGATATCAGAAGATAGAAAGACCTCCCATGCTTGTGGACTGGCAAAATTAGCATAGTAAAAATGGTCACCTTACCAAAAGCAATCTACTCATTCAATGCAATTCACATAAAAATTCCAACACAATTCTTTACAGATCTTGAAAGAAAAATGCTCAACTTAAGGTGGGGGGGGAACAGAATAGCTAAAACAATCATGTTCAATACAAGAACTTCTAGAGGTATCACTATGCCTGACTTCAAGCTCTAGTAAAGAGCTATTGTAATAAAAACCACATGGTATTGGCATAAAAATAGAGATCAATGGAACTGAATTAAATAGCCAGGTGTAAAGCTAAGTATCTACAGCCACCTGGTTTTTGATAAGGAAGACAACAAATTGTGCTTGTCTGACTGGATGGTAAAAGAATGCAAGTAGAGTCATATCTGCCACAGCATAAAACTCAAGTCCAAATGGGTAAGAGACCTCAACATAAACCAGATATATTGAACCTGATAAAAGGGCAAGTGGGGAGTAGCCTTCAATGCACTGGCACATGAGGCGACGTCCTGAACTGAAGGCAAAGGGCACTGTAATAACACTGCAGCCCACAGGATGGGAAAAGGCCTTCCCCAAACTCCACATCTGACAGATGGCTCCTACCAGAATATAGAAAGAACTCCAGAACGTATGCATCAGCAAACCAAATAACCCAATTAAAACTGAGGTGCAGATCTAAACAGAATTCTCAACAGAGGAATCACAATTAGCTGAGAAACAGTTAAAGAAATGCTCGCAGTCATCAGGAAAATGCAAACCAAACGACTCTGAAATTTCACCTTACACTTGTCTGAATGGCTAAGATCAAAAACACAAGTGACAGCTCATGCCGGTGAGGATGCAGAGCAAGGACACTCCTCCACTGCTGCTGTGAGTGCAAACTTATGTTTTCTTAGAAGATGGGGCACTGATCTACCTCTAGACGCAGCTGTATCACTCCTGGGTATATACCCAAGAGACATTCCTTCATACTACAAGAAACTTGCTCAATTATGTTTACAGCTGTCTTCTTTGTAATAGCCTAAATGTCCTCCAACTGAATAACAGATAGAGAAAATGTGGCACATATATACGATGGAGTATTATACAGTAGTTACAAACAATGGCATCATGACACTTGCAGGCAAATAGATGGAACTAGGAAAAAATCGTCCTGACTGCGGTAACCCAGACCCAGAAAAACACAGTACATGCTTCTCTCTGGACATTAAGTGCAAAGTCAAAGGTAATCATGCTACAACCCACAAATCTAGATAAGGTAAGTAACGAGGAGGGCTGGCTCAGGAGGAAAACAGAATAGATTTTGTGGGTGGACTGGGGTGTAGAGGGACAGGGGACAGGAGGTATCAGGTGGGGAAAGAGTGGAGGGAGAGAGCAGTGAAAGTGACAGCTGAAATTGGAGAAGGGGCTCAAACATAGGGCAAGGTAGAAACCTAGTGCAATGGAGACGTCCAGGAATCTATCAGGGTGACCCCAGCTAAGACAACTAGTAATGGAGGATACAGAGCCTGAACTGGCCATCTCCTATAGCAAGGCAAGACTGCCAGTGGGGAGTTTGGGACACCAACCTCTGACCACAATCTGTCCTAGCACAATGTGCTGAGGTGAAGGTGGCACAGAAACTGTGGAAGTGGTTAACCAAGTCCAGCTTGAGACTCAGATCATGAGAGGGAGACCACCCAACATTGCCTGGAGGACTAGAAACCAGAAGCCTGTTAGCCCAGAGACCTAGGATAGAACCAAACAAGACCGGGGAAAAAAAGTCAATGAAATGATTCCTAATGACATTCTGTTATACTCAGAGAGCAGTGCCTTGTACAACTGTCATCAGACAAGATTCCCCCAGCAAATGATGGAAGCAGATGCAGAGACCTACAGAAAAACATTAGGTAGAGGTCAGGGAAGCCTGCTGAAGCTGGGGAGGAAGAACTGTGTGAGCCAGGGGTCTAGGGCACCACTGACCTCACCGAGGCTGAGACAGCTGACAAGGAACCTGCGGGGGTGTAACCTAGGCCCTCTGCGTACCTTACAGGTGAAGCTTGGGACTCCTACCAGAGGGAGCCAGAGCTGTGGCTGAGGTTTTGCCTGCTGTGGGAACCCCTGTCCTCCTACTGAGCTGTCTTGTCCACCCTTAATATGAGGGGAGGGGCCTAATCTTATCGCAACTTGATATGTCATGTTCGGTTGATTTCCCTGAGAGCCCTGAACTTTTTTCTAAAGTCAAATGGAGGAGTGGATGAAGAGGGAGATGGGGTATGGAGGAGGAGGGAGGAGAAAGGGAGGGGGAAACTGCCCATAATTATGAATGAATAAAATAATAATAAATGCACGCACAAAAAATCTTCAAAGGACTTTAGAATATTTGGAGAATTGAGATGATGCTTCATAGAAAGACCTTAAGAATTCAAAATTTTTATCCTTTTAATATGTAATTTAAAACCAGCATACTGCAGGATAACTAAAGTAACAAACCTCATGCTCCTATAAAAAGGTAATGTAAATGCTATTCATAAACACTGTAGCTCTAGAAAGGCTCAAGGATGCAATCTGAGCTGAGCAGACTGATTACTAGGCCACAGTGCTTGCAGATCCTTCCAGAGATCTGAGTTTGATTCCCAGTACCCACCTCAGATGGCTTACAACTGCCTAGAACTCAAGCTCCCCTGGTCTCCACAGGCACCGGAAATTACATGTGCATGACTCTGTCACCCTACTCTTTCTACATCCACATAATTCAGTTATGAACTAAATCTTTTTAGGACTTTAGTTAAGAACACTGTAGGAACTATAGAAAGAGCTGGTAGCTCAGTGGGTAAACATTCTTGCCGAAGATCCAGGTTCATTTCCCATTACCCACATGGTAGTCACAAGTGCTCATAACTCCAGTCCAGGGACCTGACACCCTCTTCTAACCTCTGCATGCTCCTGTGATGCACGTGCACACATAAATAAAAACGAAAAAGAAGTTTTCAGTGCGCTACAATCCAGAAGAACAAAAAAAGAGGGGATAGCTTCTTGGAGGATTTCTGAACACATAACCAGTCCTAAGACCAAATTGCTGATCATGGTCACCCATACAGCATATTTAACGGGTCTCCAATACCCTAGTCTGTAGAATACTCTGGCAGCCTATTAGCAACCTTCCTCACTATAGATAAAGCTATAGACCCCTTGCAGTTTTGATCATAATGCAGGCATCAGGAGTTTCTAGCAACACAGGCAAGAAAGACCCCTGTAATTTTTACTACTGAGTCCCCAGCAACCATTGCAATCTCAAAACAAGAACATTTACTCCCAATCACACATGCTGTGATGACACACCATGACCACAGCAACTCTTATAAAGGAAAGCATCTTAGAGGCTGGCTTACAGTTCAGAGGTTTACTCCATTACCATCATGACCGGAAGCATGGCGCCACACAGGCACACATGGTGCTGGAGAGGTAGCTGAGAGTTCCAAATTTGCACTGTGCTTCTGAAACCTCAAGGGCCAGCCCCATTGACACACTTCCTCCAAGAAGGCCAAACCTACTGCAACAAAGTCACACCCATTATAGCGAAGCTATAGCTACTCGGAGAAGGCCACACGTCCTAATCCTTTCAAAGAATGCCACTCCTTATGAGCCTGTGGGGTCATGTGCATTCAAAGCACCACAAGAGTCAATCTGAGAGCTGCAGTTGTACCACATACACCTCTACATCCAAACTCCAGAAAACACAAAGGTACACAAGTGTCTTAGGATTTTATTGCTATGAACAGACACCATAACCCATGCAAATTTTATAAAGGACAACATTTAATTGGGGCTAGCTTACAGGTTCAGGGGTTCAGTCCATTATCATCAAGGCAGGAACATGGCAACATCCAGGCAGGCATGGGGCTGAGAGTTCTACATCTTCATCCTAAGGAAGCCAGGAACAGACGGAGCATCCTCAGGCAGCAAGGAGGAGGGTCTCCAAGCCCACCCCCACAGTGACACACTTCCTCCAACAAGACCACAGCTTCTAATAGTGCCACTCCCTGGGCCCAAACATATGCAAACCATCACACCAAGTTAAACCTTAAAGTGTCTTCAGCTAACACTTTATAATCCAATGATCAAAATGGTAATATGAATGATATATTCCACATGCTTAAAAAAAAACCCAACCAAACAAGACCAGACAATTACTAAGGATAAAGGGTCAATTCATCATTAGAATAAACTATAAATGCTCATGGGCCCACCACTGCATCTATAAAGCAATATTGACAGGTTTTTAAAGAGAAAACAGAAAATGAAAAAAAAATAATAAAAGATATCAATGTTTCATTTTCAATAACAGTAACAACATAGAAATTGAATAGGTTAATAACATGATCCAAAAGGAATATCCAAAACCAGCTATCCAACTGCAACGAGTATGAACTCATCTCTCACAAAATGTTCTGCAGCATAGAACATATATTAGAACAAAGAACAACTCTTACTGAATTAAAGTATGAATTCTGGTTACAGTAGAATAAGACTAGAACTGAAAGTAAAGGAAACCTGGAAAGGCCACAAACATGAGAAAAGTAAAGGACATTGTCCTGGACAATCAAAGTAAGTCAAGAAGAAATCAAATAAAAATTCAAACAAACCAAACCCTAACATTAAAACTAAAAGAAAAAAAGCAAAACAGGATAAAGATGGAGGCTTGCTAAATAATTAATGTACACACAGAAAATTAATGCACAGACAGAAAAGAACCATATAGGTAAATCAAAAATGAAGGGAGAAACATAATTTATATCTCGTACAACCCAAGGATGACAAGGAACTACTGTGAAGTTATCTATCATCAAATTTGATAACCTAGAAAAAATCAGATAAATCCTTATTGCATTTAGCCTGCCAAAATTGAGTCCTGGAGAAATATGGAATATGAATATTTAAATCTAGAGAAATTAAATTAGCAACCAAAACCCCCACAATTCCAAGAAAAGAGCTTTATCCACAAGACAATTTTTTTTTTACATTTTCTTTTTTTTTTTTTTTTTATTAACTTGAGTATTTCTTATGTACATTTCAAGTGTTATTCCCTTTCCCAGTTTCCAGGCAAACATCCCCTTCCCTCCCCCCCTTCCTTATGGGTGTTCCCCTCCCCTCCCTCCCCCCATTGCTGCCCTCCCCCCGACAGTCTAGTTCACTGGGGGTTCAGTCTTAGCAGGACCCAGGGCTTCCCCTTCCACTGGTGCTCTTACTAGGATATTCATTGCTACCTATGAGGTCAGAGTCCAGGGTCAGTCCATGTATAGTCTTTAGGTAGTGGCTTAGTCCCTGGAAGCTCTGGTTGCTTGGCATTGTTGTACATATGGGGGTCTCAAGCCCCTTCAAGCTCTTTCCAGTTCATTCTCTGATTCCTTCAACGGGGGTCCTGCTTCTCAGTTCAGTGGTTTGCTGCTGGCATTCGCCTGTATTTGCTGTATTCTGGCTGTGTCTCTCAGGATCGATCTACATCCTGCCCTGTCGGTCTGCACTTTTTTGCTTCATCCATCTTGTCTAATTGGGTGGCTCTATATGTATGGGCCACATGTGGGGCAGGCTCTGAATGGGTGTTCCTTCAGTCTCTGTTTTAATCTTTTGCCTCTCTTCCTGCCAAGGGTATTCTTGTTCCCTTTTTAAAGAAGGAGTGAAGCCTTCACATTTTGATCATCCGCCTTGAGTTTCATTTGTTCTAGGCATCTAGGGTAATTCAAGCATTTGGGCTAATAAACACGTATCAATGAGTGCATACCATGTATGTCTTTTCTGTGATTGGGTTAGTTTCACCAGGATGATATTTTCCAGTTCCAACCATTTGCCCAATAATTTCATAAACTCGTTGTTTTTTGATAGCTGAGTAATATTCCATTGTGTAGATGTACCACATTTTCTGTATCCATTCCTCTGTTGAAGGGCATCTGGGTTCTTTCCAGCTTCTGGCTATTATAAATAAGGCTGGATGAACATAGTGGAGCACGGTCTTTTTATATGTTGGGGCATCTTTTGGGTATATGCCCAAGAGAGGTATAGCTGGATCCTCAGGCAGTTCAATGTCCAATTTTCTGAGAAACCTCCAGACTGATTTCCAGAATGGTTGTACCAGTCTGCAACCCCACCAACAATGGAGGAGTGTTCCTCTTTCTCCGCATCCTCGCCAGCATTTGCTGTCACCTGAGTTTTTGATCTTAGCCATTCTCACTGGTGTGAGGTGAAATCTCAGGGTTGTTTTGATTTGCATTTCCCTGATGACTAAAGATGTTGAACATTTCTTTAGGTGTTTCTCAGCCATTCGGCATTCCTCAGCTGTGAATTCTTTGTTTAGCTCTGAACCCCATTTTTTAATAGGGTTATTTGTCTCCCTGCGGTCTAACTTTTTGAGTTCTTTGTATATTTTGGATATAAGGCCTCTATCTGTTGTAGGATTGGTAAAGATCTTTTCCCAATCTGTTGGTTGCCGTTTTGTCCTGACCACAGTGTCCTTTGCCTTACAGAAGCTTTGTAGTTTTATGAGATCCCATTTGTCGATTCTTGATCTTAGAGCATAAGCCATTGGTGTTTTGTTCAGGAAATTTTTTCCAGTGCCCATGTGTTCCAGATGCTTCCCTAGTTTTTCTTCTATTAGTTTGAGTGTGTCCACAAGACAATTTAAGAATAGTTGATACTGACATTTCTCAAACTCTTCCAAAGATAAGTAAAGAATGGTTCCAAGCTTACTTAACCTTGCCCTGATGACAAAACCAGGCAAAACAAACAGATAAACTACACACAGATACAAAAGCTATCAACCAAATCCTAGGTTCAATCACATTATAAGGATTACAAACATAGGATGTTTACCCTCAGGATAAGAATAGATCGACACAGATGATACACCATATTAAAGTATGAAGGAGCATCCCAGCACATAAAAGGTTCTCTACAAATGGCTTTTTCATTATTAAAAAAATCTACAACCAAAACAATGAATGTAAGTAGAAGGTCTTCTACATGAACAGTTCTTAACCTATAGGTAGAGAACCCTTTTAGGGTGGAATGATCATTTCACAAGGTCACCTAAGATCATTAGAAAACACAGGTATTTATTATGATTTATAACAGTAGAAAAACATCAGCAAAATTACAAGATAGGAAGTAGTGAAGAAAAATTATGGTTGGGGGTCACCCCAACATGAGGTAATAGATTAAAAGGTCACAGCACTAGGAAAATTGAGAACCACTGTTCTACAGTATAAATCCCATATGACATTAGCAGAGCTAACCAATAAATGGAAAAACACAGAAAGCTTTCTTGTAAGATCCAGAATAATACAAAGACACATGCTTGCTACTTCTGTTTAATAGACTACTGATATCAATAGCCTGAGCATTTAGACAGGAAGAGAAATACATTCAAATAGAAAAGAACTAAGTGGAATATTCTATTTGCAGATGGCATATGTCTACTTAGAGAGAACTCCAGTCTCCTGAAAAATTACTTCAAAAATCAATGAATCAATAAAATTTCAGAAGACTGTGTGTGTGCGTGTGTGTATGTGTCTGTGTGTGTGTGTGTGTGTCTGTGTGTGTGTGTGTCTGTGTGTGTGTGTGTGTGTGTGTGTGTGTGTGTGTGTGTAGCTTATCAGCATAACCTCTAAGAAAGAATTGTAAGCAACCTCATTTAAAATATTACTGTAATGGATAATCTTGACTGGGTCAACTTGATGAGAGCTAGAATAAACTAGAGACTCTGGCCAGGTCTATGAGTGAGTTTCTAGGAAGGATCAACTGAGAGGACAACAGGTTTCAAGGCGGCCTAGGTATAACGAGGTCCAGGGAAAAGGTGTGCTCCTGATGGTGAGTAGCACACCTACTGCTGCTGCATGTTCCACAGACAACAGCTGCAGCTCACTCAGCCTTCTCTCGGGAGCTGAAGAGCAGCAGCTCCCCAGGAATGCCTGAGCCTTAAGCAGAGGCACCCTCATGGACCTGCTATCAGGTTCTCAGTATAAACACAGACATTAGCCATAGAAGGATATCTGGGAGCATTGCTCTGCAAGCAAACCTGCTGAATACAAGAAAAGAATATAAACACCTAGGAATAAGCTTAACCAAGAAGATAGAGCGGAAAACTGGAGAGCAGTGAAGAACACACTGAAGAAATACAAAAGCTATCATGGAACCAGAAGAGTGGGTATTTTTTAAATGTGCACACCAACCAAAGCGAGCTACGGTTGCAAGATCGACCTTCCGAGAGGGACAATGAGATTTTTAAATTTAAAAATAAAAAGTAGTCAACAAGGTTCATACACAGAACAGTACTCTTGGGTAAGAAAAGCAGAGCTGCAGTGATCACACGTCCTGTTTCTAATTCAGTCACGGAGTTATAGTAATCAAAGTAGTAAGTTGCTGGCATAAGCACAGACCCACAGACCAGTGCACACAACAGTGAACACGGAAGTAAATCCATCCGTAAACAAACCATCAATTAGTTATTAACAAAGATACATGATGCAAAAAGAGTAAACTCTTAAACTGTGATGGACAGATTACACATTCCAAAACTTAAGAATCAAGTGTGGCTTGGTAAGGTCACTCTGTGTAGAAGTGCTTGTGTAGCCCTGAAGAAGAGCCAACGTGAGGCAGAAAGGCAACAACTCAAGTTGTCTTTAGGCTTTCCAGGCCCACCCCACATCATACATACATACATTAATAATAACGTTCTTTAAAAATAAAATTGGACCTTGATCTCACACACACAATAATCAACTTAAAGAGAGGGGCTGAGCGAGGCTGGGTGCTTAGGAGCACGTACTGCTGTTGCACAGGACCCAGGCTCCACTCTCAGACCACTTGTTATTCCATAAGCATCTGTAACTCTACTTCCAGGGGTCCCAACGCCCTCTGCTGGTCTTCATGGACACCAGAAACACATGTGATACACATACATACATGTAGACAAACACTAACACATAAAATAAAAATGCATATATTTAAATTTTAACTCAAAATGGATTAAAGTAAACATAAGACATAAAATTATCAAAGAAAATGTAAAAAATTATTTGATATTGCCACCAGCCATAATTTTGTTTCTAGTTCAATATTTAATTTCAAATTATATACTTAGAAACATGGGTTCTTTCAAAATAATGTACCAGAAGTCAGTTAAAACAACAAAAGAGTTGACACACATTGATAGGCTGTCTTTTCCATCAGTTTAAGCATTGCCTAAGTTCTAAAATTCCTTTTTAAGAAAGGATGACAGTGGGTGGCAAACTAAGGCAGTTGAGTGTGCATTCCGAACATGCTTGTACTAATCCTTTACCCGTTGTAGTTCACCTCATCTTCTGAAAGAGCTATTGCTCTCAACACAACGCGCGCGCGCGCGCACACACACACACACACACACACACACACACACACACACACACACACACGGTAGGGGGAGATTATCACCCTATCCCACTGTAAATTACCATACCCCACTGTACCCTGCACCCAGTCATAATCCTTATCAATAAAGATGCAAGCATATTAGCCCAACACTTAAAGGCTACAGCAGGAGAAGTGTTACAAGTTGAATACCAAGACCCTGACTCAAACTAAAATGAGGTTCAAATAAGGAAATCAAAATAAGAAAATAATAATCATAAACAATTTATAGAGTATAACAAGAAAAATGACAATGTGGTTATTCTATTAAGGTTCTTCTAGAGCAGTGGTTCTCAACCTTCCTAATGCTGGGACCCTTTAACACAATTCCTCATGTTCCTCGTGCTGTGGTGACTCCTGACCATAAAATAATTTTCATTGCTACTTCATACTGTAATTCTGCTACTGTTATGAATCATAATGTAAATATGTGTGTTTTCCACTTGTCTTAGGTTACCCTGTGAAAGGGTCATTCAATATCCAAAGGGATCATGACCCACATGTTGAGAACCACTGCTCTAGAACAGGAGTAGAATAAGTAGAATGAACATATAATACAAAGGGGATTTACTGGAATCAGTGTCATCCGAGAACGGAAGCAGCAGCATCCAGAGCATATGAATAGGTGCACTCGCCAGCAGGAAACAAAAGCAGGCAGGCAAAAGCGGCACTGACTCTTCTCTCAGCCTAGCCTACTTGTATGGAAGTTGCCATTGGCAGGTGCTGCCCATTCTGGAGGAGGGTTACCCTTCCCTCAGTTAAATCCTTCCAGGAAATATTCTTACAGACCCATCCATGGGAGTATCTCTTAGTTGATCCAGATCCAACCAAGCTGAAAACCAAAATTAAACCATCACAGTTGTATATGATACCTATTCAACAAATACCTTAAAACATAAAGTATCAAGTTAACAAAGAACCTACTAAGCTAATTGTGCAGTATTCCCCTAGAACATGACAGGACCATCAGCCAACAAGAAGTAGAGTTGCTGAGGTAATCTGGAGCATACCTTGGCCTGTTGTCATAGCAAAGGAATAAAGAGAACGCATTGGTAGTTAGGCTGACATCAGTGGCTGTTGACATTCCTTCACAGGATGAGGGAATATGTCATAAGACCTTCCCTCACCAGAGATTCGTCACCACTAACTCCTGCCCCAGTTCCACATGGTCTTTGATAGGTCGTAGAAGACAAGCTGGTTGGGGTGAGGACTCTTTGGTGATACAAGGGCAACAAGGATTCAGTCAAAGGAGACATCAGACTATTTATTAGACAGACTACAGACCTAATTAAAATGTCATTATCTATATTGTGCTTTGTAGCAATCACTTATTTTAAAAGAAAAAAAAGGGCCTCAAATACCTATGTTCTAGTTTCCTTTCTGTGCTAAACACCATGCACACAAAA
This sequence comes from Rattus rattus, assembly GCF_011064425.1. Classification (NCBI taxonomy): domain Eukaryota; kingdom Metazoa; phylum Chordata; class Mammalia; order Rodentia; family Muridae; genus Rattus; species Rattus rattus. Next base: position 69,027,793 of record NC_046154.1, read on the forward strand.
AACTTAAGAAAGAAAAGGGTTGCTTTCACTTCCTGGTCACAGTTCATCACTGAGGGAAAGAAAGCAAGGTATGAATTCAATCAAGAACTGGAGCAGAACCATGAAGGAATGACACTGACTGGCTCATGCTCAGTCACTTTCTTGTAAACTCAGACCCACCTACCTAAGTATGGTGCCTCCTATGGTGGGCTGGGGAATAGACATTCCCACATCAATATCAGTAAAAATTTCTCACAGATATGGTCATGGGCCAATCTGATCTTGACAATTCCTAAACTGAAGTTAGTTATTCCCAGATAACTTTCAGTTGTGTCAAGTAACAATAAGAACTCACCAGTACAACCTACAACCAGTAAGAAATTCTACTTTCTACAACATGTAAGGAAAGTATAACATATGTAATATTTGGTGCTTGTACCATGTTATTATTATTAAGGAAATCAAAAGTTGATTTCAATGATATAATAAACTTCTAACTATTTAAAATAGCCTTTTAAGGCTACTGTATATCTCTAGAAATCAAAAATCATAATAATATAAATATTCTATCCATAATGTTTATCAAACTCCATTGCAAATTTTCCATTTCTACAAATGCTTTCCCTCTGATAGCATTAATGGCTAAATGCAGAACTTCTTTCCTCTCACTAAGCAGTGACTGACAAGTGGCATTCAGTTAATACTTGTCCACACTGTTTAATATGGCCACGTATGTACTCATCCCAGCACCCAAAGTTGTTCTCTTTGCAACATTTGGTGTCTTCTAGGCACTTACTGACTACTTCTAGTCTGAATTTCACAGTGTTCCCCATTTATTGTCTTACAATCTTGTTTTATTTCAAAGTGAAGGTGCAAAACAGACTGATTTTGAAAAAGAAATCAGTATGATGTTCCCAGCTGAGGCAGTCAGAGCCAAGATGAAGGATTTAGAAGTCAAGGACAAAGAAGAATTTCTAGGTTTGAGTGACACTGCAAAGGAAAAAGGGACTGAACTTGAGAATTGATTTTCTGTTAGAAAAGAGGCTAAAAGGTATCAAAGATTACCCTCAAGATGTGAAATTCAGAGGGAAGGAAGAAAATGGCCTGTCTGTGGCAGTGAGAAAGTGAAGTGGTAAAGTAACTCCAAAAGGACGCAGTTAAGCTCTAGACACAACATACTAAATTTGAAAGGCTCCACAGGACATGAATTAGAAATGCCAAAGGCAATGGGTACAGAAAGATGTAAGAAAAAGTCCACAGCATGGTAGAACATGGACCCCCAAACCTAGGGTATATAAAGTAAAAGAAATGCACGTTACTATTCCAAGATACTTTCTTATCTTTCAGAAGTGTAAAATAACAAAAGTCTAAAAATATGTTATATCTAGAATGTAGCACAAATAGGAACCTTCTTGTGTTGCTGGTAGGAGTTGTATGTAGAGCCTGGTGTGTGTGTGTGTGTGTGTGTGTGTGTGTGTGTGTGTGTGTGTGTGTGTGTGTGTGTATGTGTGTGTGTGTATGCGTGTGTGTGTATGCGTGTGTGTGAGTGTGTGTGGATGTGTGTGTGCGTGTGTGGTGTAGGGGTTGTGTTAGGTGTGTGGGTGTGTATGTGTGTGTGTGTGTGTGTGTGTGTGTGTGTGGGTGTGTGAGAGTGTGTGTGTGTGTGTGTGAGTGTGTGTGTGTGCATGTATGTATGTGTGTGTGTGTGTGTGTGTGTGTGTGTGTGTGTGTGTGTGTGTGTGTGTTAGCAGTACTAAGTATTATATCTAGGACCCTGTACATGCTAAGCAATCATTCTACTGCTGCGTTACAGCCTCAGCCAGTATAGCTTAATATTACAATTGTCTATAACTTTTGGTCTAAGTGCTTTGGTCATGTACTGCTGAATCAAAAATTATCTAAGATTTAACAGTTTAAAATAACAAACAAAAAAGTGATGAACTCTGGACATTACAGTATTAAAAGTTCCTCAAGGTGCTGGAGCACTGGCTGATCTTCTAGAGGGCCCAGGTTCTAGTCCCAGCAGCTGCCGGTCTGCATATCAGGTGTTGTCCATGGGGATCCACAGGACTCTGGTCTGGCTGGAGAGGCCAAAGAGTTAAAGCTCTCCAAGGGGAAGCTGAAGTAAAGTGGGCTTCTGGGCCTCTTCCAAGACTGCAGTGGCCCCAAGTTGGTGTCAGGCAGTGAGATGCAGCAGGCAGCTATGGGCCCAGGTCTAGGCCACAGAGCAGAAAGTGGTTGCAGTTAGGTTTGCACACCCAGCTGGGCCTGGTCTAGGTTCAGCAATGAAAGCTTCAGGAATAAAAACTCTTCCCTGGAATGTTACAGCTCAGTAAGACAGACTCTCAGAAGATCTCTGGTGACTCGTGCACTTTATTCCTTGTGGGTAGGACCTTATAAACATTTGGGAGTGGGTTAGGTTCTAGAGGCAGATGCTGTCTATTGGCTCAGTCTTAGACGTTGGGGATGCCTCATCTGCATGTGGGAGGACTTCAGGTGTGCACTATGTGATTGGTTGTCACAGTCTTCTCAATGGGGTGTCATGGTCACATGTTTCAGGACAGGAACATGGTCAGGAATAGATTTAGATGCCTACCATTCTCAATTATGAGAATTGCTAGAGTTCCTGAATCTGCTTGACCTTACCAGGTTTTCTGTCTGGTGGTGTGGCCCCACAAGCACCCACAGGATAGCTCACAACTGTCTGTAACTCCAGCTCCAGGGGATCAGATACCCTTACATAGACATATATGCAGGCAAAACATCAATGCCCAGAAAATAAAAATAAACCCATTATTTTTTTTTAAAAAAAGGAAAGTTCCTTTAATACTTCCTAGTGAAATTAGTGAAACATAACAGTCCTGGGGCATGTATTTAAGAAAATTAAATGCAAAATAAAAATATCTGCATCAAGACAGTTCCCTCCCTTGTCATTCCAGCTCAGCAGCATGGGAAACATACCTTAGCTGCAAGCCAAGGACAGGTCCCTGTCCTTCCCAGGAGGAAGTCTCCATATTTCTCATCTATTGCAAAAACTCATACTTCTGTCAAGTCCAGCCATGGTACAGTAAGAAGTAAGGACTCCACTCTGCTGCCCATCCCTATCTCGTGGCATAGTGCCTCTGCTTTGGGCTAACACAGACTCACGAAGAAAAGGAAGACGACGAGGAGGAAGGGACAGGAGCAGAGGTGGAGATGGTGAAGCTGGAAAGACAAAGTCGGTGTCAAAAGGAGTTAGAGGAGATGGGGTAGGACATGACCTTAATACACTGCAATCATGTGTGAAATTACAGACAAACAACAATATTTTAAGAAACAAAGATAATGTTAACAAACAAAAGATGTTTAAAAATAATCAGAAAGATTAAAAAGTTATTCTATTTAAGATTACTTTCAAAAGAAAAAAACAAATTTGTAATTTTGAAGTAAAAATTTTATTTATAAAGTTGAAAATTTCAAATAAAATGCAGTGTACTGGTTCAGTTGAGGTGCCATTTAGAGGAAACTGACAGTACAGATTGATTGACAGTGGACCACATGAGGGAATGTCTTCAAGGGTCCTAGCTATTGTTGAAAGCTTCTTTTTGTGGAGTCTGCTTATTAAGGGACATATTGAACATGCTTCGCTTCTTTGTCCTAATTGATGTATTCAGTCACAGAGCCATTTCTACTGCACATGTCTGTAATATATCACAAAATTACTGTTATATGCCCCAGATACAATCTGGCAATATTCATAGCTATTGACTTGATGATATGTTGAGGGGTTTCTGCTCAAAGACATGCATCTCTAGGGATTAGATTATCTACAATATTAGGCATTTACCTCTTTTGGGTTTCCCTGGTTCCTTGGTAAACGGAAGTATCTTGGCAGAGGACTAGGCATGCCTTCACAAACAGAACCTCGGCTCATTTTTCTGTGTCTTTTACAGGTAATATTTAACTGAAGGACAATGTTAAATACAGTCATAGTCATCTAGGAACCAACTCTCTGTGTATCAATTTCTATTAGAGTCAGGCAATGTTAAAATACAATAAGATGCCACAAACTTTTATTAATGGTTGACGCAATACCTTCCAGGAGAGTCAGGCAGAACAGCAGGGGTAGTTTCCCATGATAATCTTCAATGAGTCAGGAGGGGAGTGGAGGGAGAGAGAAAATGGGGAACTTTTGACCTGGTACTTCCGAAAGGATTCCCCAGAAGATGAAAGAACAGGGTCTATGTTCCCAGGGTGTCCCTTTATGGAATCCCTTCAAGACAGTGAATGTCTTTTTTTTTTTTTTCTTCCAGAGCTGGGGACCGAACCCAGGGCCTTGCGCTTGCTAGGTGAATGTCTTTTTCTAAGCGTAGACGACATAGTACAATATCACTTTTGTTTCCTTAGACTTAGGGCTCAGTTCCTCCATCACCTACGTCGTCTTCCTAGCTATAGCGGCCCTGGGTAGAAGCAGTGGCTTTTGGTGTTCTCCAGCTGATCTCCTTCCAGTTATCCTCTCGTGAAGGATCTGCTGACTAAAGCAGGGTCATTTTCTGAATGACAAGTTAATGGGACTACGGGAGCTACACACATTGTTAGAAGTCATGTCTTACGATAATCATTATAATCCTGTCTTGGCATACGACAAGTGTCGTCACCTGAGGAGAATAGCAGTTTCCTCACTCTGGGTAGGAAGTGGGAGTGGGATAAGCCATAGATGTTTCATAAGTAAGATACAATTAGGAGTTTATATTGTGGAAGGGCCAGGGACTCTGAACCCTAGAGTTTAGAATGAAAAACACTACAAAGTAATGAGGAGAATTTTGAGTACTGAGATAGAAAAGAATGAGGTTTTTTTTTTCTCACTTCCTGGCCAGCTGCTCAGGGTCAGAGTTGAGCACTTATAGATGGCTGACCTGTTACTGAATGCACTGGAAATCCAGTGCTCACTCCTGGTTCTTGCAATGTCCTTGGCAGCCTACTCCAAACTTGCATGTAGTCTGCACACACACATACCCCTCGCCAAGCAAGGCATCTATCAATGCCAGAAGCCCCTCAAACTTTCACCTGCATCTGCCTACCTGTGCTCCTGTCTCTGAACAATAACACAACACAGACAGAACTCTAACCAATACGCCTAATAATAATCTAATTTAGACAGTCTCTTTTCAAGGGTATTCCCAATGAATACAAACAGATGGACCAATGTGACCTAAGCTGGTTTTGGATGCATGTAAAGCAAACTGTGCTGTTGAAGGGAACTTTTAGACACAATCCCTTACTTACCATCTTATGCCTATGCATATAGTTGAATTGCGTATGATGAAAATGAGAGGTATATGGGAAGGGACAGACACAGTGGGAAAAATGAATGCATGGCTTAATATATCATTCAAAAATAAAAACTCTTTCACTATATTCTCCTTGTGGGACCTTCTGTTGGTCTTAGCAGCATAAATTATTCTCTATAAATTATACTATCCCTTAGCTACACATAAAATTATCATGTTTGTTTTGCAAATCTGTGCAAGCATTTATTCAATTCTTTCAATAAGCAACCAAGAAACTGGTAGCATCCAGCCTAGACCCCAACCACATTCAGTAATAATACTTTATAAGAAAAAGCACAGAGAAAGACAACTATAAATTTCAGGGCAGTGGTGAATATGGTCTAATAAGCAAAACGAAGTTTAGATATGGTCCTTCCTAAGCAGAGCATAATTCGTGTAATTAATAGTAATTAATTCATTAGGGTCGAATAATAGATTGACTTTCTGTATTCTATGTGCGGACTCAGGTTGAGTGACAGAGTTTGCACTTGTACATGAGTGTGAATATGCTCGCTGACTCTCTAGAAAATATTTACAGTCATAACATGAGAAACCACACTAACAGAGTTTCCAATTTTAAAAAAAACTCAAAATTTAAGACATTTCATAGTGGGATCTATGAACTACAACATCAGAATTATCTGGAAAGTTTATTTTTAGAAAGACTCTTGAATCTCACCCTAGAGATTTGATGCATTGTGCATGCATTTGTCTATAGGAATAGCATTTTAAATATTTTTCAAGTATATGTTGAGTGACATAAGCCTTAGTTGTTGTCTTCGTGTTTCCATTGCTGCGAAGAGACACCATGACCACAGTGAGTCTTACAAAGGAAAACATTTAATTGGAGCTGGCTTACTTATGCATCACAGTAGGGAGCATGGCAGTGTGCAGGCAGACATGGTGCTGGAGAAAGAGCTGAGAGTTCTACATCCTGATGCACAGGCAACAGAAGGAGCCTGTGTGCTACACTGGGTGTAGCTTGAGCATATACGGCCTCGAAGTCTGCCTCCATAGTGACACACTTCCTTCAACAAGGCTACACCTAATAGTGCCACTCCCTATGGTCAAGCATTCAGACACATGAGTCTATGGGGGCCAAACCTATTCAAACCACCCTAGTTGTTGTATTAATCGGGATTCTCTAGAGAAACAGAAATGATACAATATATGCATATTAAATGAGAATTTATTAGACTGGTTTACACAATATGGTCAGAGTTGTCCAACACCATCTGCATCATACTGTAGAAGCTGAGAAACCAGTAGTTTCTCAGTCCATGAGTCTGGATTCTCTGCAGCGCCAATGTGGCACTAAAGGACTGGAGGATTCCTAGAGAGTTTCTGATCCTCAGTCTGTGTTTAAAACCTAAAAAGCCAATGAATCAGCCGTAGCAGCAACAAGATCAAAGAATATGCCAACAAGAGTGAATGTAAGTAGGCAAAAGCAATGTTCTTCTTCCTCCGTATCCTTTTATCTGGGATTTCACCAAAATATGCCACCCACCTTCAAGGTGGGTCTTCCCATTTAAAATAATATGATCCAGAAATACCTCAAAGACTGCCCAAGTCCAGATCCAGCCAAGCTGACAATCCAGACTAGCCATCACAGTTGTCAATGTGACTTGATCTGGAACTAAGAGGCAAGACCTTAAGGGTATTCCCATTGTAGATTAAGTCAGTAGAGAAAATCTTCCCCCAGACTACAGACCTCCTAGATATAGAGAGGACCATGGGAACTGCTGCTTTTGTCTGCTCATCTTCACTCCTCTGATCAGTGCAGCCACCTACTCTGTGGCTGCCATTGCTCCTGCAGTTTCACAGTGATCTGGGAAGCCAGCTTCTTTGGCCTTCCAACTGCCTTCAGTACCACCCTGTGATGCTTCCACAAGCAGCCTCTTTGACTGTCTGCTCCCAGGCTCTCGGCCTTTCTACTGTGGAAACATTGTTGGATAATACTGCTCACATTGGGTAAAACAGTCTAGTCAACCCTTTAAAATACATATTCATTTTATTACTTCTGTTCCTCTAGAGAACACTTACTAATTATACACAATTATATACACCATGTTTTGAAAATCATAGCTATAAAACAACATGCTCTAAAAATATATTTATATATCTTGACAACCAAAAGCTTTAGGATTTGAGTATACACCTCCAATATGTATTTATTTATAATATATATACTTTTCTACAAATACAAGTATTAGTATATTAAAAGTATAAAATGGAAAGTATAAAGGATGGAAAAGTAGCCTAGTGTTACTTCACTATTTATTTCTGCTCAACCAACAAGGCAAGTCAAAATTGAGGATAGCTTTTTAAGTTAGAAAAAATATTAAGAAGAATGAGGAATAAAATCACAGAAATACCAATTAAACAGTCAGGAATTTTCAAAAAGACTTAGACTGCTTCACACTAAAATTAGAAATCGGAAACATTTCATCTCAGTATACTGAAGAAGCAACCTGGGAGCTTCAGCAAAGGATTTCATTCTGACCATCAAAAGGGAAGTGAGTGATAAACCAGACATACAAGCCACACGATATTTTAGGGTCTACAGTAACCAAGAATGGTAAAATTAGGCATAGACCGGCAGGTATCACAGATTTTAACACGAAAATAGCATATAATATTAGAATAACCCCAGGGCTAGGGACTCCAAACAAGAGCACAGCTGAAGTTTTATAAAAGGATGCACAGGTTAAAGTAGCTTGATTCCAGCAAAGAAACAGGGGAACAGAAAGATATCCATATGTTTAGCTTCCCATTTAGGAAACATAATGAAATCCATTTAATAGGAAAGCAAGTGTGATAATCACTGTGCTAGGTATCAGGGGACTACTGCATACTAAATGTGTGAGGAGGAGAACCAGCACCACTCTAATGACCATGGAGAGGCACCATAATCTACAGTTAAATGACTGAGCATCCCTATAGGGCAATACTGAAGAATAAATGAAAACTTTCAACTTATTCCTCAACTTCCTCTACCCTGGCAAAGTCATCTCAGGTTTTCAAGTACACGCCGCAGTTACATAATGAGGAAAACTGAGTCAGCTTAGGAAGCTCTCATTCAGGGCAGCCTGTCAAGCACGAAACCAAGCAACAGGAACGACTCCCCAAAATAGGGTATCCCTTATATTCTCCCTTTAGCAGTATCTAAGCCATAGATTTCTCTTACCAGCTAACTACTCATATATGAGAATATGAGTAAGACTCCAGCACTTGGGAGGAAAAGGCAGGCCAACTGGGATTATAGACTCATTCACAGCAACACAGCAAGTGCGAGGTCAGTGTGGGCTACTTGAGACACCCCCCTCCATGTGTGTGGTGTGTGTGTGTGTGCATGTGGTGTGTATGTGTGTGTAGGGGGGTGTGTGTGCATGTGGTGTGTGAGGGGGTGTGTGTGGTGTGTGTGTGCATGTGGTGTGTGGGGGGGTGTGGTGTGTGTGTGTGTGCATGTGGTGTGTGTGAAAGAGGCCCTATGTGTATCTGGCATTTCCTGTTATAAATCTAGTAATTACAATGATGTGATGATGCTTGACAGTCACTTGGAAATCAAATTAATCTTTCAGGGGTATTGACAGTTTTTAAACTTTATACTTAAGATTAACAAATCCAACACACCCAACACTCATGAAAAAAATAATAATTTAAAAGCTCACCTTTCCACAACCAAACTGACAGTTTGAGTAAGATCTGGGTTTGTTGCCTGAAGACGTTTCCACAGAGACCATACGAATTCTTTGTCAGCCTTAAGGAGACAAAACGCATGTTAAGTGCACTGCTTTGTATTCCTAAGAGATATCATGTTTATGTTAAGTTTAAATATAAAAAGTGTACTTCACCATGATGTCTATAACTATACCAAGGAGTCCTTTTAAAGTATAGCAGGAAGGGGTTGGAGCAATGGCAAAGTGGATAAGAGCACTGGTTACTCTTTTAGAGGACAGAGGCTCAATGCCCAGAACCCACATGGTGGCTTACAACCATCTAAAACTCCAGGCCTTGGGCATCTGATGCCCACATTGCAGACACATGATACACAGATATGCATGCAGGCAAAGTACACACACACACACACACACACACACACACACACACACACACACACACACACACACACACACACAAACAAATAATAATTTCTAACAAAAACTTAAGTGTGGTAGGAAAACCTTATTTTAAAAATTCCTTACACTGATAGCCTACATTCTAATTTGATAGTGCTGCCACCCCACCCAGTTTTTATGGTAGAAATGCTGACAATACCAGAATCAATGTATGCTTACTCTAAGAAAAAGCTATTCTTCACCTACTGCTCTGTCTTCCAGTTTCCTGGATCACAAAACCCCATGAAAAAACTGATTTTCCTGTCTGCCTCCAGTTTCCCACCCCATTTATTTTGCAATATCTTCCAATAAGATTTCCTTACCAGGGGAAAAATAACCCTTCTTGAGACACTATAGACAGTTGATGGCTTCTGGGGGGAAGGAAAGTCAGTTTTCTTTAAGCATGTGTCCCCTGGAAGGTCAACCACACTCCAGTGGACAGGCTCACACACAGGAGTACATGGTCAGCATAAGTTTGACTTAATGTGTTATTGAGAGAGTAAGAGTGAGAGACAAGAGAGTGAGTGAGTGAGTGAGTGAGTGAGTGAGTGAGTGAGTGAGTGAATGAATATGAACGGGACATGCTTTTGCCACAGTTGTGCATGAAAGGCAAGGGCAGAACAACTTTTGGGAGTTGCTTCTCTCCTTCCACTGCAGGATCTGGGAATAAGCAGCACTCTTGCCTACTAAGTCATCTTGTCAGCTGCCCTAGTTTGCTTTCTATCGCTGTGGTAAAGACATCATAACCAAAAGCAGCTTTGGGGAGTAACTGATTTATTTGGCTTGTATGTATGACCACAGCCTATCCCTAAAGGTAAGCAAGGCAGAAATACAAGCAGGGCAGGAACCTGGAGGCAGGAACCAAAGCAGAAGTTGCACAGGAGTGGCTAACTTGCTTGCCAGCATGTCTTCCTAAACAACCTAGGAACACCTGGGTAAGGATGGTCCTTATCACGGCGGGCTGGACCCTCCCACACCAGGCATTAGCCAAGAACATTCCTCTCTTGGACATAGCTTCTAGCTATGTAAAGAACACAACTGTGAAGTGCATTCCCAAGTCTTTTTGGTTATTTTTTTTTGTAATAACTGGACAAGACTTCAGCATAGCTAGATAAATAGTACTTGTAAAACACAACTAAGTTCTCTGATCAAACATTCTGATTCCCAATATCATGTGCTTTCCATAAGTTGATCATTAGATTTGGTAATGAAACTATATGTCTGTCACTTAAAAGCCCTAAATAATTTTCATCCAAAACTGATTTATAGTCAGTCAATGTTGTTGGCTGACTATAAATTCACACACACACACACACACACACACACACACACACACACACTGTAAATTCAACATCTTTTTGTTTCATCTGCTAGTCTACAAATGGTAATGAACACACACATACTCTTCTACACAAAAGGATTTAGTCTTGACAGATGTCATGGCAACAAATAATGGGCTGATAGTACTATCTAAAAAGGAAATATGGAATAAAAACCTAGTAAGATGCCCTGAAAGCATCTTAGGAAAAGGCTACATTTAGAAGCTTCTCCACCCACCTGTAAACACAATAGATTGCTTTTCACTCCCTTTAATCAGCCTTTCCATTGGCTGTTACATGCAGTTCCCTTCCTAACCTGGGGCCACATGCGAAAATGCTTAACTAGATAATACAATCAGGTGCTCATAGGAGGAGAAACATTTGTGAGTGATACATGGAATCACCCAAACGTCTTCTTCACTGATAACTTATAATCACGGTGAGGTAAATATTAGAGAAAAACCTAAAATAAGTCAAGCCCTACTCATGGAAATGTACTCAGTAGCAAAGTTCTTTTTCCAAAGCTGCGTATAGGGCTTAAAGATTATTTGAATCTCAGTAGTATTTTTTAAAGAAACTTTTGAGAGTTGATGACATTCTGTTATGGTAAGTAATCTCTCTGCACTGCATATACCTATACAAGTGCTCTATGCCTGTGTATGCGTTCCATGTAAGTTGAGATATGAAGTGAACTTTTTACTTTAGGTGGCAATTTCTAACAATATACTGATACTAGATATTCTCAGGTGCTGTGCTTTGTGGGTGAATAACAAGTAGAATTCACATGAAAAACTCTGAAGGTTTAACTTTGTTATGCAACAACTAGGAGTTTAATTATTTTCCCTTAGTCTCCCTAAGAGCCTGAACCTGGTTTGGTTATAATCTTGCCAACCTCCTTTCTGTAATCTATTGCTGAAATGTCTCTGATCATCTTCTAATATTATCAAATGTCAATAATTGCCATTGTAAGCTAATTAGGATGTAATCTGTTTCTTACATCTGCCTCAGGTATTGCAATCATTTCCAAATCAGGAGTGCCCAAGATCCCGTACTGGAAGTTTCATCTTTAAGGTTATAAATACGGGAGTTGAGAGACAGTATAGGAAATGTGGTTAGGGCCTTAGACTGTTACTTAGTAAAGCCTTTAGCATGAGCACACATCTTTAAATTCCCCAAGGGTGAGGTTTACAGTAGACTAAATGCCTTAGTTCATCGCTGTCCTGTAGACATCCTTTAACTGTTTTGCCAGCAAATAGAAAAATGAGAAACTGAAAGGGGCAAATTCCGGTAAGTGTCCCCAGTCTGCTTAACTAAAGATATATGCAAGTCAAACAAGATTCTCTTGTCTTTACAGCAAAGGCCTATAAAATGGAGCAAGAGAACCCAACAGAGCATACTATAAGAGAGTTTCAAGGTTTTACTAATCAAGTGATAAGACTGCGTGCAAAGCTGTCTCCGGTGTTGACAGTTCCTAATTAGTGTGTCCTAAATACAGTGATTTTTTTTTAAAGACCTGTAATTAATTGAATGAATTCTTTTTTTTATTTCCTAACCCTGTATTAGGTTAATGCCAAATCTAAGGAGATGGTGGTAAGAAGGCGAAACCAAAAATAATAATCTCGGGACTGAAGGACAGGCAAGCTCACAGTACCATACACACAAAGCCTCAAACTAATCTGGGAAGTAAGGTGAGTGCCACTGCACTAAGGACTGCTGTCCTCTGCCAAGCTCATGTGGAAGTATTTCGCATTCATGGTCTGCTGGATCTAAGTTAGTAAAGAAATAAGGAGCATCCTAAGTGTGAATGAACTTCCGGGCCCCAAGGCATTCAAAAACTGTGATTGTGTTTGGAACTTAAGTTTAACGAGGTAAGAACACAGGGTAAGTGTTGGTTTGAAATTTAAAAACGGGCTACTTCCATCAGTGGGTTTTGTTTTTCTGACACGGTCCTGTTTCTTTCAACTCATGAATGCACTCCACTCCTGGGCACTGGGTACCACTAGACAGCACCAGGAACTTGGGCTTTGAGGAAGGAGCCTCTGGAGAGCATCTATCAAATCGAAACCCGGGTCTGCAGCGGGACAGAGCCTGCAGAACAGATAGATAGTGGGCAGAGGCAGGGTGTGGAGCCTGGAGGGCACGTCCCGGGAGGGCTCGCTAGGTGAACCTGGCCGCGAGCATGAGCTCGGGAGGCAGCGATGGGTGCGCTGCCTCCAGGCAGGGCGATGGACAGGAAAACCGGCGGCCAGTCCTGATACCTGACACTGGGCCAGCTCCTCCTTTACGCTGCTCAGCTCTTCCTCCAGCAGCTGCGATCGCGTTGCCTTCGCCTCCACCGAGGAGAGGCCCTCTGGCCACCAGGACCCCACAGGCGCGCTGACGACTGGAGCGAGAGCGGCCCCGGGCCGCCCCGACCCTCGCCGGCCCCCTGACCCTTCTTCGCCCCTCCAGAGTAAGTCGCTTTTATCCGCGACGACCTCCCTCGCGGTGCCCGCCAGACCCGAGGCCTCGCTGCGCACAGCGTGCACCTCAGCTCCACGCCCGACGCGCAGGGCCCGGCGGCTGGACCGCCGCGCCAGGGGCGAAGGCGGCGAGTGCGACGGCGAGCGCGCCGCCATAGCCGCGGCGCCTAACGGGTCAAGTTCCCGCTTGAAAACTCCACCTTCCCTTCCCCATCCTGAGGAGCCGGGCCTGCCAGCATACGCATGCGCGGAGCTTTTCCCGCCTTGTCCGGCGCTCGCGGGCCCTAGTCCGCTTCCCGCGGGCCGAGCTCCGAGCGCGGGCAGCCGAGCTGAACTGCGCGTGCGCGCCGGGCCGGAGAAGGCTCGACCAGCAAGTGCTTTGCTGGCGCCTCCACTGTCCGGAGTCCGGAGTGCCTGACTTTCCCGCCCTCCTAAAGCCCTAGCTCCACTGAGGGCCTACTTTGCATTCCCTCCTCTTAAAGCCTTCCTGACAAGCCCCCAGCCCCCAGTGATCCTGAACTGTGAATTCCTCCTCCTCCAAGGCTTTTGCCAACTCGTTTTTCACGTTTCATTGACCGCCCTCAAGTGTTAGTTACCCCGCTAATCTCTCCAACGCTGTTGTAAGCTCCTTGAGGATCAGGGAATAGGTTTTAGAGTTAAGTGTTTTCTTCACACCCCTTGGCAACGCTGCCTTACATGCCGCTGACATCTAACTGACTGAAGTCAAGGAGACTCGGAAAGCCTTGTGCTGAGCTGGGACTATCGAGCAGGCTTCCCACTTGAATTATGATCCTTCCTACACCTTTTGTCTTTTGTTTTGCAAGAGTCATGGTTTCCTTTGAGTCTTTATGTCAATTTCTTTATCCCTTGGCTGGATATCAGAGCAAGTTTGTCCTACAAGGCCCAACAGCTCGGTGTCCTTGGACCGATCTAAAGTCAGCAACGGGAGTCAGATGAAAGAAATGAGACTGACTCACTTTTTAGTCTCTGGCCTTTTCTTACTTGCTTTGCTGTAAACTTCAAAAACGCAATAACCTTTCTTTATCCTTAAGACACTTTCTCGATAGTGCTAAACTTAGTGAACGCGTACATGCTGAGTTGAGTTTCACAGATAAAATTACGTTTTTGTTGTTACTGTTATTTTGTTGTTGTTGTTGTTGTTGTTGTTTCTGAAAAAAAAATTTACAGAATACTTGGAAGGGATTTGAATTAGGGATTGAGACACCCACCGTGAGGTTACCATTTTCAAACCATCTTTACCAGAACTGAGTCAGCATGGCAGAAGACTGCCTCGGGTCATCCTTCCCACATAGCAAAGCATATTAGAGAAATACATATTTACAGTGCTTCTAGGGTTAGGGGCATGGCTCAATCTGTGCAGTGTTTGCTGGGAAAGCATGAGTTCATTCCCTCAGAGCCCACATGTGTTTCCCAAAACCAACCACCATGATGTTGGCAGACCTCTAATCCCAGTATTTAGGAGACAGAGATCAGATCCTTGTGACTCGATGGCCAGCCAGACTAGCCAAATCTGCAAGCTCCAAGGTCATTGAGAGGCCCTGTCTCAAAAACTGGCCCTCAGGTCTCCACACACATAGGTATCTATACACACAAAAAAGGACAAATACTCATAAACTTGTCTTACAAATAGCTATCATATTGAACACGTTTTCTGATACACAGATGATAGATAATAGATAGATAGATAGATAGAATAGATAGAATATGTATATGGATAGATAAATGCAGATAATAGATTCTCCAAAGGGTAATATCTTGAATCTGTATCTTTGCCTAAGCAAATACTTTTAGAAAATTTATAGTATGGCAATATACACTTAACATAAAATTTATCACATACCTTTTTAAATGATACAACTATCAATAAAGTAGTATTATATTAACATTCACCTGTTAGGTAACCATGGATCCCCACAGTCTAGTTCCAGAACATCTTTATCACCCCAAGTCAGAATGTCCATACCCATTAAGTCACTTCACATTCTTCCTTCCCGCTGACCCCATAGAGTTACCACTTCCTGTCTAGTTCTGTATGTTTTATTCTAAATATTTAAGAACAAAGTCTTATATTATGTAAGTTTTTATGTCTGCTTTTATATAGTATATTTTTAAGATTTACTGAGGATATCTTGTAGCATATATCAATACTATATTCTTTGTTTTTAAAAAGTTTTATTTTTATGTGTGCATGTGTGTTTGCTTGCATGTATGTATGTATATCACACGTGAGCCTGATACCCACAGAAGGCAGAAGAGGATGTTACACACCCTCCTATAATGGAGATATTGGTGGCTGTGAACCATCCTGGGTGGTCTGCAAGATCAACCAATGTTCTTACCTCCAGCCTTTCCTGTTTTTGTAGATGAGTGAGACTCTATTGTGTGGACAAAGCACATTTTCTTATCTTCTTGTTAGTCAGTAGATGCTTACATCATTTCCATTTCTACCTACCATGGAGAAAACTGCTGTAACATTTGTATGTAGGATTTTCTTGGAAATGCCACATTTAATTCTTTATGAGTGATGTCGCTAGAGCATCCAGGGATTAGCTAATTTTAAAGACCTCCTTGAGTTTTCTTGTATCATTTTCCAGTCCTGTCAGCTGTGTATTGGGGCTCCAATTTATCTCCTTCTTTGCCCATACATACATTCTGTTTTGTTTCCGTTAGGGTTTTTATCCTCTTAATGCCCAAGCAACTGAGTCTGAGTGTGGATTTGTCTTGCTTTGTTGTTTGTTTATTTGTTTGCTTGCTTCCATTGACCAGTGGCATTGAGTATCCCTGAATGTGTTTGGACATTGACTTGTCTTCCTTGAATTATCTCTTCAAGCCCTTTGAGTTTTGTTTGTTTGGTTGTTTCCATTTCTGAGTTTCTTATTGTTATCAATTGTTTTGTTTGATTTTCTCGAGAAAGAGTCTCACTGACCTCTGACTTCAGACTCCTAAGAGTTGGGATTGGAGGCCTAGACCACCGTGCCTGACTATTGGACCATTTTTAATTAGGATGGCTTTGTTACTGTTGTTTGTAGGGCTGCTATTGCATTGCTAGAGTTCTTTACCTACAAAGTTTGTTTATTTGTTTGTTTTTATTCGCTCAACATCTCAGTCTCTGCCCCCACTCTCTGTGACCCTCTCTTGCAATCCCTCCCCCTTCTCCTCTGAGAGGGTAGAGCCCCCACTCCTGCTTGGTTTGCTCCCACCCCAGCATAGCAAACCTCCGTAGCACTAGGCACATCTTCTTGCACTGAAGCCAGATAAGGCAGCCTAACTAAAAGAACGTATCCCATGTACAGACAACAACTTTTGGGATAGCTCCGTTCTAGTTGTTCCAGACCCAAATGAAAACCAAGCTGCACATCTGCTTGTCTGTGTGGGAAGAGGGAGACCCTAAGTCCATCTCATGTACTTTGGTTGATGACTCAGTCTCACAACCACAAGGGTCCGGGTTAGTTGACTCTGTTGTTCTTCCTGTGGACTTCCTATCCCCTTCGGGGTGCTCAATCCTTCCCAGATCTCTTCCATAAGAGTCCCCAAGCTCCATTCACTATTTGGTTTTGGGTATCTGCCTCTGTCTCAGTCAGCTGCTTGGTGGAGCCTCTCAGAGGACAACTATGCTAGATTCCTGTCTACAATCATAACAGTGTCATTTATAGTGTCAGGAATTAGTGTTTGCCCATGGGGTAGGTCTCTAGTTGGGCTGGTTATTGGTTAGCCATTACTGCAGTCTCTGCTCCATCCCCTGCCCCTGCATTTCTTGTAGTCAGGATAGATTTTACATTAAAAGTTTGATTGGTGGGTTGGTGTCCCTGTAGCTCCACTGAAGTTCCTGCCTGACTACAGGAAGTGGCCTCTCCACGTTCCATATCCCCAGTGCTGGGAGTCACAGCTAAGGTCACCTCCATGGATTCTTGGCTGCCTCCCTTATCTCAGGTCTCTGACATGTCCTCAAGATGTCTTCCTCCTCCACACCCTGTCATTTGCAGATTTCCACTCATTCTTGTGGCTATCTAGCCATCTCTCTTGTGCTTCTACATACCTGACCCTGGACCCCACCCTCATTTCCCTCCCCATCTTCTCTCTCACCTAGTTCTTTCCTTCTATCTGCCTCCTACAACTATTTTATTCCCCCTTCTAAGTGAGATTCAAACATCCTCACTTGGGCTTTCCTTCAATTTTTCTAAAGGGAGTCAGACATATTTTTAGAAGTGTTTACATTCTTATATTGGTGATTTACTAAAACAAAGGACATTATAAAATATTTCAATTATTCAATATTTGCATGTGTATCTCAGACATACATGTTAAAAAAGCTGTCCTACTGCCTGAGTCAAAAATGGCCAAAGCAATCTACAGTTTTTTTCTACTCAATCATGAGTTTAAACAATTGAAAGTGGTGATATCTATTCTCCATCACAATAAAGTCTGTTGATGATAAAGTGTATCAGATTAGAGAGAGACATAATTCCCTTCTCCATCTCCATAGGACATCTAAAACGCTAGGAAAAAAAGTTAAAATTTGAACAGTTTCTATTGCTTTCTTTTTAAATGTTTAGCTTACCAACTTACCGTCATCTTTATTTGATCAGTAAGCTTTAACTTAATCTTTTCATAGGATATATCATTTTTTAGCTAGGGGTATCACTGTGTAGTTCTGGCAACTCTAGAATTCACTATGTAAACCGGGTTGGCTTTGAGTTTATAAATATTAGTCTGCCTTTACCTCTGGAATACTTAGATTAAGGGTATGCCCCACTACGCCAAGCTAAACTTTCCTTAATATTTTAGTGTTTGTCATATCCTGAAAATGTGAATCAAAAATCGCTTGTGCCCTTATCATGCGCTCAGTAAGAGAAATGCGTACTAAGAAGATGCTGATGACTTCAGGAGCAAACAGACTTCCCATCCTGTGTGCACAAAGCACAACCAGGAGGTAAACCACAGTAAACCAAAGCAGCTCTTCCACACCTCTGATTATCACCATTGTGTTTGTGCAGTGTCTGTAAGTCTTGAGAGAGAAATTCCATCCATCCCACGCAAGCCGCCTTTATTTAAAAGCCATGAATGAGCCTATGACAACAGAATTTCACATTGCCTTTTATCTACAAAGACTCAGTGCATACAAACTGTTCAAATAGGATTTCTTTTCCTAATTGGAGAATTTTTCCAAAATTATGTCCATGGAACCCCAACTTTCGGAGTAGAGAGAATTCTGAGGTGGAGGATAATTTGTGTGCCTTACATTTGAATACCGTTTAGCAGAGTACTTTGTTGGCACTGTTCAGAATACAGTCCCAGGTTCCCAGGAAAGTTAATTGATTGTACAGTACAAAGCATCGAATGGTTTCCATTCTTCATTTTAACACAGATGAATGAACTAACACCCTCCTGCCACTGCCTCCATATTCACATTAGCATTTCTTCCTTCATAATACACTACACGGAATGGTAAAACATGACCCAGGTACTATAACTGATAGTCTTTGGCAATATTGTAAAAATACTCTAATTCTTTCATCTATATGACTTCCCTGGGTTTACCCAAAACGTTAAAGCCTTTCTCCACTACCTCAGTTCTGGTTTGATATTTCTTTCTCAATAGTGTTTATCTATTCTGCATACATAATAGAGACTCCCATCTCTAACACATACACACACACACACACACACACACACACACACACACACACACACACACATCTATTTGAAAATGAGTATGGAGGTTACTAAGAAATTATCAACCTTTGCCCAAAGAAGGGAGTTTCTGTAGCAGAGTAATGGAACTATCCCCTGCAGCTAGAGAGCAAGGAGAACCAAATCTTCATTCCCTCCTGGTGCTCAAATGCCTATGACCATCTCATAATGCAAAATTCACTCAGTCCCTGTCCAAGAGTCTTCTAAGTCTTGTTTCTAGCACTGTAAAAATTCAAACAAAGCAAAAAGTAAAAACTGAAGCTCTTCTGTGAGGCTCTTGGTCTTTTCAGCTATGAATCTCTGTAAAATAAAAGCCAATGTCATTGACAGAGTAAATAGTCCATGGACTTAATTCTTCCAATGACTCCACACACTAATTCCTCAACCACCTCATCTGAGGACTAAGTGCTCAGCCCCTGATCTAATGAGTCATTTCATATGCAATCCTTCCATAGCTTATAAACAGAAACTCTTCAGTAAGCACCAGAGGGAATGCTACTTGATCTTCACATTCCTCACTAAACTCAGTTTCTTTTTAGATTGTTTATTGTGTGTGTATGCATGTGTGCATGTCCCTGTGCTTACAGGCACACTTCTGTGTGCAGGTCCACATGCATAAGTGTGAGCTTGCATGGGGAGTCCCAACAACAGCCTTGGATTGTTTTCCTCAGACACCATCCATCTTTTGGCCTAGAACTAAGTAGAATAGACTGGCTGGCCAATGAGCCCCACGATCTCCATCTCCTCACCTTCGATGTCAGAAAAGCATACCACCATGCCCACATTTTTAAAATGTTAATTTATATTTTCACACAATATCTTTTGATCCTGTCTTTCCTCCTCCCAGATCCTCACTACCTCCCTCCATGCCCAACATCATACTCCTTCTGTCTCTTTCTCATATGGATTTCGGGGCTCAAACCCACAGCATTACCCCCTCATGGCAAGCACTTTACTGACTGAGCTATCTTCTCTGCCCCATCACTGTTTCTTGATATACTCAATATTTCAGATTTCAAGGGAACGTGTTTTCAGTTTGCATCTGCTCTCTATTCCACATCTTTTATGATTTTATAATCATTTTTTTTAAATTTCACTTTTTAAATATCTCTAAAGTAGATTATAAGCTCTTAGAAGAAAGAATATGCCTATATGTTTTTCTACATCTCTGTTATATCTGTCATAACATTCAACCACAGAAGTATTGCTATATTTCTGTCATTTGGCTTTCCATAAGCCACATAAGTTCTTTCCCGTGGCTTCAGCAATTACCGGGCACTCATCCTGACAGTTAACAACATCTTAGTTTAGTGGACAATTCCTTTACAATGAGAATTTTATGGAGGGCAGGATATTGAAATAAATAAACACATCACCTAATATAACTAGTGCTGGGATTGCAATGGTTTGGCTGTTGGATATCCCCAAAATAGCTGCTGTTAGAGTCTTAGTTCTCAGTGTGACCGTGTTGTCGGGTGAATAACTAAGAGATAGCCCGAGGCCTTTTCACCCAGTTAGCTCCTGTGCCCAAAAGGTACTGTGGCAACTAAGTCTCCGGCTTCCTGTTCATGGTGTGACTCTGTGCTCAGTCACTGCTGACCACCATGATGTGACAACAGCAAGAGGACATTCACCAAACCTGAGTTAATGCAAATATTGTGCCACTGACTCTCTAACTAAATAAATTCATTTCCTTATAGATTTAACCTTTTACAGACATTTTGTTATAGTGACAAAAAGAAATGCCTACTATTAGAAAGCAAGGAGAGTGTGTTGTGCACATGGGTGAAATCTGAATGTTGTAGTGCTTGATAGGTTCTGATAGCTGAAAGCCACACAAATTATGTCTCAGAAAATGTCTGCTATCCTAGAATCTCAAAGGGTCCCAAGTATCTTCATGACCACTGTATTAGCCAGGGTTCTTGTGGTGCTTTAAATGAGAATGGCTCCATAGGATGCTCATGTTCGAATACTTTGTCCCCCGTTGGTAGAACTGTTTGGGGAAGTTAGGAGACATGGCCTTGTTGGAGGAGTAGTGGTAGAAGAGGAGTGGGCTCTGAGGATTCAAAAGCACAAATTATTCCCAGTTAGCTCTCCCTCTCCCCCTTGCTGTGGATCAATATGTAAGCACTAGGCCACTGTGTCAGTAATCATTCTGCAAGCATCAGATTGTGAGACTGCCTGCCTACTGCCATGCTCTCTACCACGATGGTCATGGACTCTTATCCTCTGAAACCAGGAGCCCAAGATTAAATGCTCGCTTTAAATAAGTTGTCTTGCTTTGGCCGTGTTGTGTTGTTTCTTTACATACACAAAAAAGTAATCAAAGACAGTTCTCTAGAGATTAAATCCAATGGGATGAACATATATTCCATTTATTACAGTGGCTTATACAGTATGGACTGATGGTCTAACAATGGCCATCTTCACACTGAGGAGACTGATGATCTAGTGCAATTTAGCTGGAAAGGCCTCAGCAGTCCCAGGCTGATCCTGCTTAGGGGCCTGGAGAATTCCTGAAGAGCCACGGGTCTTTTAGTCCAATTAGATGCAAGTCAAGCAGACGGAAGCAATACCAGTTTTCCTGGGGCCTCTTTAATCTGGGCTACCACCTGAAGGTGCTGCCCACCTTCAGGACAGGTCTTACCATGTCAGTGAACTTACCATGAAAGTCCATCCCAGGCACTGGAAGATTGACTTCCAGTTGATTTCACAGCTGATCAAGTAGACAAACAAGCTTAACCACCCCAGCCCTGGGGAACAAGTCTTATAATGTACAAACAATACAAATTTGAAGTAATGAGGTCTATAAAGTGACCATGGTCTTTCTAGGAATACACTCCTGGGACACTCATTTAGAATGGAATTATACCTAAGGACTTCATTAAAACGACAAAAGTGTTGCCCTGAGGTTTTAAGAAAATGTAATTATAGTTATCCACCACCCACGACCATAGTTATAGATTAGAATCAGCTGATGGTGTCTTTAAAAATAAAGATTCCCTGACCATATCACCAGAGATTCTGAATTAATGGCTATGGTGTGGTACTCGTATACTATTGGGCTTTAAAAGCTCCACAGCTCTGAGCCTAATCTGCATCCAGGGCAGAATGATGATGTAAAACAAATGTGGTAGGTATTTGCACTTTTGGAATGCACAAAAGATGTTTTGTAATTATTCACTTAGTCAATGACTCCTCAAAGTATATGTCAGTAATATGCTTGTTGCTTAGAAGGGAGAGATTTGGTGAGAAAAGTCAAACATGACCCTGGCTTCATGGAATGCATATCAGGAAAGACAACAATAACAACAACAACAACAACAACAACAACAACAACAACAACAATTGAGTCTTTATTTTAAAGAACAGGAGGATGCCAGTGAGGTGCTCAATGGGTAAGGAGTTCAATCCCTGGGCTACACATACATGGTAGAAGGAAAGAACCGACTCTTCTAAGTTATCCTCTGACTGCAGGTGACAAGCTTCACGTGACTGTTGAGGGTTACATAAGACTGTAGCACCAGCAATGAAAGCTAGAAACTGCAAACTTTAAAATCCTTAGGAGATTTTCAAGTCTTCTAGAATGGTTACAGAATCAAAGTGAACCTCTGCTTGCTGCTAAATACTGGACAGTATAAAAGGAAAGCCCTCAAACAACAGATATCTTACTCACTGAGTCAAGGCAGTAAACTTGAATATTAATTTTTATTATTATAAGAATAAATTATATTATCTGTGCCCCCAAACTAGTGAGGTGCTTTGCAGTATATACATAAATTCAAAAGGTTATAGTATTAACCCATTTTTCTATTAATGTGGTATGAGGAAGTAGTAGGCTAAAATGGTAAGATTTTAGGGACCAGAGAGGTGGTGAATCAATGCTTACTAACACTGGCTGTTCTTCCAGAGGACCTGTGTTCGATTGCC
Organism: Rattus rattus; assembly: GCF_011064425.1. NCBI lineage: Eukaryota > Metazoa > Chordata > Mammalia > Rodentia > Muridae > Rattus > Rattus rattus. The sequence continues at coordinate 69,050,622 of NC_046154.1, forward strand.
AGATCCCACATGGTAGCTCATAACTATATATCTCCAGTTTGAGGGAATCTGACTTCCTCTTCTGGCCTTTGCTGGCAGCAGGCAAAGTGGGACAAAGACATGCATTCAGAAAAATCATCTATACACAGAAAACATAAAATTATAAAGTATATTAAATAGGTAATATTTATCTAAATTTAAAGAATAGTTTCATCAAATTTAAGTTATTTAATAGAGAAAATATTATCCTAACTTAAATTAAGAATAAAATAAACTTCGTGGAAATGTGGATCAAGGGAAACAAATGTATAGAACCTCTTCTGGTTTCATTGTAAATGGTCCATAAACATTAGCTATACAATTGATACTTGGTAACCATTCATAAGCTACTATTTAAATTTACTTTATTAAATGTACCTCATTGTGAAATTATTCTCATGTCTCTTCCTTTTCCTTTAGAGTAGCTAAAAATTTTATACAAATGCCATTATTTATGTTCTTCTACAAATATATTGTTACATTTTTATAGAACAGCGACTATAGGTCACATTAAGCTCCCTTATACCACCCTTTATACTCCTACTACACGGTAGATACTTTGTAGGTTTTAATCTTATCTTCTGAACTAAACAACAGTTTGTTTGAGGATAAGGATCAAGTCTTGGTCTTCCCTGAAAATAGTCACCATATTTTATATAATATTAGAAATAAAATATACACTTATCTATTTAAATATATACCTAAACATAATTCAACTATAAATGACTTTTTCATTTTCATATATTAGTATTTAAAAATATAAGACATTTGTGTGCATCCTCTCACATACATACTGCACATACATGATATATCTGCACAATAATTTTTTTGTAAATCTGTTCGTTTTCTTTTCAATGAGAAATCATGGACTTTTTGTTCCTTTCAGCTAAAAAAAATCTCTGACATTATTACATATAAAGTAATTTGTATTTACAAATGTTTCAAAAAGTAATTAATCATTTATAATTGAAGGCATACTATGTGTAAGTGCCAGCCATTCTTCTAGGGGCTAGGGAAACAGCAATGAGCAAAGGTATGATCTCTAACCTTGTGTAACCTGTGTTCCAGAGAACCCTTATCCAGACTTTTAATGCAGAAATTTAGAAACACAGGAAGAGAGACAAAGGCCACCTTTCAGCATTATTGCCCTTTGAAAAGAAATCTATTTATCCCTTATCTATTCGTTACATAAGAGGGAAATCTTCCATTGGGTCATAGAATTATGGTCTCTCTCTCTTTTCTCTCTCTCTCTCTCCCTTTTCTTTTTCTCTCTTTCTCTGTGCTCTCTCTCTCTCTCTCTCTCTCTCTCTCTCTCTCTCTCTCTCTCTCTCTCTCTCTCTGTGTCTCTTTCTCTCTGTCTCTCTCTCTCTGTCTCTCTCTCTCTCTCGTCACCCTTCCATCCATTTGAATTGGCTTTACCCTGCTTCATTTATTCTCACAGATTAGGATAATGCCCTCTTTCCTGGTTTCACCCAAATGAATGAGTACGGTCCTCGCTTGAGCGGGCACAGCTCTCGGCCGGCGCTTTGCTGCTTAGTGCTGTGAGTGCTTTCTTATTGCTGTCATTTGAGAAAATTCCTAGGTGTCTAAACTAAGGTCGAGCATACTATCTGACCCCAAACTGGGTTTTAAAATTATAAGTCTGAGATATTCTATGTTTCAACCAAAATAAACTGTCTGTTCCCCAACCCTACCTTTTACCACAGAGCCATTACTTCTGACCTCTGAGGGTTTCTTCCTTCTGGAATGTCTTCCTTTCCTCGCGGATTTATGCCCACACCCATGTATCGGTAGTTAAAAGTACAGCTGCTTATATTCTCACCTAACAAGAACCCAGATTTCAAAATTCTACTTCCAACACTGTATGGGATCTCTACCCCTTCTAAGCCGCTCTTTGGAACCGAGCACCACGCATTTCATTCAGAGTCATATTTTCAACATGGATTTATGTCGTACTGTTATCAGCTAAGGGTCTTGGTCAGGTTCAGTTTCTCTGCTAACTAAAAAGGTCAAAGGCAGGAAAAAGCTCAAACAGCAAATAGCAGCAAACAGTAGAAGACAGAAGCAGTCTGTTAAAAAAAAAAAAAAAAGGCTTTTATTGGGGAAATAAACACAGAGCAAGGCACTCAGAGAAAAACACCCTGATCTTCAAAGCACAGAGGGATCTCAGTCTCTTCTTGAGGTCAGAAACCTTTAAGGTTCTTAGAGGGTGTCTTACTCCCTAAATTTAGGATTGGTGTGTTTGAACAGACAATGAGGCTGATTGTCCACAACTTCGTAGTAAACACATCTAGGACTGACGTTGAACTTGTGGGACCTAAATGATCTATCGGAGGTTGGGGGGAGGAAGCTATTGACTAGCAAGGAAATAAACGAATACTATCAAGTCATTGTTTTAAACTGCTGGGTCAAGAAGGCGAGGAGGAAGACACCCATCTTTATTATACAGCCACGGCCCCTCTGCCTGTTCACCTGTCAGGAAGTCTACTGCCTTGTCCCTCAGTAGCAGGCAAAAGACTTCAAGGCCAAATGCTATCCCGTTGTGAGCATATGCTACATTTTGTCTATCCATTACTGATGGATGGACATTGGGTGGGCCCTGCCTTTCAGCTACTGTGAACAAGGCAATTTTAAGCATTAGTATGTATGCATTTGGTAATCTGCTTTTTAGTTATTTTGGAGAATTCGATTTTTGAGCAACATTTTGGATATAATAAAGTTATATTTTGTATCCTTGAGATGTTTGCAAGAAATTCTCAAAAATTATCAGTTTAAAACACGTATCTGGTGGCAAACAAGCCTGAATTTAGGTAACTAAATATCAAAGAATCCTTTTACTGTTAAGCATGTAAACTGGCAACAATTAGATACATTGTATTTTATCTAATAACTTACATTTTGTCCACAAACTTAAATGTATTCACTTATTTTTTTTAATTCTTTAAGCCCCTTACCCAGAGTGGCTTAACAAAATTCAAAAATTATGAAAAGACATGGTGCCTGTGGAGAACGATGTCTTGAGGAACTATGCTACTCTTAACCAGCCTCTGGTGGCTTGTATCTGTTTGGCCCAGGGACTGGCACTCTTAGGAGGTGTGGCCTTGTTGGAGTAGGCATGTCATTGTGGGCATGGGCTCAAGACCTTCATCCTAGCTGCCTGGAAGTCAGTTTTCCACTAGCAGCCTTCAGATGAAGGTGTAGAACTCTCAGATTCTCCTGTACCATGCCTGCCTGGATGCTGCCATGATCCTACCTTGATGATACTAAACTGAACCTGTGAACCTGTAAGCCAGCCCCAATTCATGTTGTCCTTTATAAGACTTGTCTTGGTCATGGAATCTGTTCATAGCAGTAAACTCCTAACTATGACACAGCCCTAGTAACAAGATGGAGCAGAATTGAAAGAAGGCTTAAGCCTGGGCTTCTCATATGTCCAACTGCTGGCTATCGCCCTAAAAACAAAAATAAAATAATAAAGGCACAGCAAACAAGCAGATATTTAGAGAGCTTGGAGAGCCTTCCCTGAACAGTTTTATTTTCAGGGGCCTTTAAATCGCATCAAAATATTAAGCAGTAAATGCATTCATATCCCTTGTTAATCACTTTATACAGCTATCTAAATGAGTTGAATTAAGATGATTAGTGTTATCTTTGCAAATAAATTGACATGTATCATTTGTATTTTGCCATTCTCTTTTTACATTTTGCAACTAATATATAATTCTCAGGCCTCAAAAAAGTACTGGCCGGATTTGTACACGTGCAGGTTCATGTGTGTGCATGTATATTTACATATAGAGAGGCCAGTGGGCAACTTTGGGTGTTGAAGCCCTCCAGACGCCCTCCAGACGCCCTCCAGACGCCCTCCAGAAGCCCTTTGCCTCGTTTTAAGGCAGTCTCTCACTAAGACCTAAGGTTCACTGATTTAGGGAAGACTGCCTAGGGCCCTAGAGCCCCAGAGATTTTGGCCCCAGGATTCCATATAATACCATTACCTTGCATTTTACCTGCGTGCTAGGAATCAGTTCTAGATCTCATGCTTGTGTAGCAAACACTTTAACCAACCGAGCTAATTTCTTATCCCCTAAGATTTTTTTTTTTGAGGCCTCCAAAATGCATAGGTCATAACCCTATGGTAATTCTCTCTGTAGTGGGTCTAAGAGCTCAAAATAAATCTTTGCACCCTGTGAGGACACTTGTTCTGACAATCGATTTCAACCACTAATGGAGTGACCAGAAGAAACAACTACAATTTCTGGTTTAAAAATGATATGTTTCCATGGCCAACTCACCACAATCTGATGAGAAATTTCTAGAACTGAAAATAACCACTTTTCAAAACAAACTGTCAAGTCTCTGGGTCCTGTCACCTCCTTAAAGTAGGAACCTCCTTCAGTAAAATCTAAGCAATCCACCAATAACCTCTCCCTGTCTCCCACATACCCACAGGGAAGACTGAATAACCAAGTCCTCCATTAAAAGTCAAAGCTAATTCCTCTCTTAAACTTCTCACATATCCAGTGTGAACTAGTTTTATAACATAATTACTTCCTACGAAATACAGAATTGTGGCTTCCAGTTGAGTGTTCCTTGAATGCTAGAAACATTTATTTTGTGATTAGCATCGCATGCCTTGAAGCCTTGACGTGAGGTATCCCTATCTTACAGGCAGATCTTGGTGCTGCTCCTTCAGCACACAGAATGTCTACATATCCTTTAAGACCCAAACTCAGTGTCACTGTGCAGGTCCTCTCTGGCTCCCTGTGTTCCCACAGAACCTCCCACATTTTATCTCCTGTGTGAGTTAAGGGCCCAGCACTCACCTTTCAGCACCTGGACACAGATCCTCTGAGACCACCATCACTCCATGGTCCTCCATCTACACAGCATAGGAGTAAAGCAAATGGTTATTTCCCTTAGTCCACAAGCACAGCACTTCACATAAAGAGCGCGTCATTCCATTAATTTTGCCTCGAAAGTGAGGACCACAAACTGTCTGACCATCTGCTCTCCGTCTTTGTGATGAAACAACATTTTTGAAGCGATTGTGGGTAACTTTCCCCAGTCCTCCCTTCCAACTATTTGTTGTTCTTTCTGCTTGTGTCAAGGTTTCCATCACCTTGTGGAGATCATTACAGCCAGACGCTGCTCTGATGCATCGTAAAAAGCTGCTAACACGGCCAGAAGTTTGCCCACTTTTAGAATCCTGAGATGCCGTTCTGGGAGAAGACGCAGGTAGGTGAGTGTAGCTGTGTGTGAAGGCAAGAGCGAGGAAAGATGATGTTGGCCTTCTGAGGAAGCTGGTTTCATGCTCCGGGAACACTTGCATGGTGTTGACTTGTTAGGGAATCATCAACATTAACTTTCTATCACTATGTCCCTCGGCTATAAAAATTAAGTAAATTTATTGTAAATGATTTCCCTATTTGGATAGGCGGAAACTATTTATTCATTGACGGGGATGAGAAACTTTCTGTTTTAGTACTTCCTGTGAGTCCCAGAAGCACAGGCAATGACTCCCATCAGAACTAAATACTGTAATTATGTTAGTGCCCTCTGCTGCACATGTGCAAAATTACAGAAAACCCTGTTACTTCATGATGTGTCTAGACATTCTCCACCCTGGCATTTTCCAGAAGCATACCTTTAACAACATCCTTACTCAATTACAGCTGCACAGGATTTTACCTCGTGTGAAATTTTCTTTCCTGCATTTATTGCAAATCCAAACAGAAGGGCAAATAACATATTAGAGGAAAGTGTTATAGGCTTATTGTCACGGTAAGAAAACTGTCAATTAAATGCTCGCAATATGAGTGAAATGATTTTGTGGCTGAACAATTGCTTACCTTAGAAGCCTGCCTCTTTCTTCTAATGCTTGTGAGCTCATCACGTCCTCACGAACTTTCCTTCGTGTATCCTCCTGTGTTTACTTAAGTCAGACTCAATTCTGGGCCCCATCAACCTTTCTGTTTGCTTATGGTATTCAATAATTGGTTTATATGACATTTGTTTTGTGCCATTTGATTTGTTTCTGTGCCTTAAATTAAAAATTTCTGCTTCTGTCTGAAGTTTATTAACTGAAAGTAGTATTGGTAGGCTAAGCCCCTGGCTCTAAGTGGTCCTCTGTCAGCTACTTATCTCGTTGTTTATCTCTTGTTCTAGGTTATGAAATTTTAACCATCTCACCCACCTTTAAATAATCATCCCACAGTTTTAGAACAGCAGGCACCATGGAGATATATTGGTTGTATCTTTATCTGGTAAATTTTCTGTGTATGGAGAACTATTTAAAATCACATAATTTAAAACGGAAACAGGATTTGCTTGTATGAGGTGCTTTTGTAATTACCTGTGAGAATGAGAAATGAGTGTCTCGTTTCTTTCCTTCCTCCTGAACCTTTGCGTTGAATTCATATTCATAAGGAGCTTGGGGCAGAATCAGATAATGTATAGATTTGTTACCAGCCAAACTTGTTCTGTTACTTTTGAATACTGTAGGCATGTTTAAAAATGTGAATGTATCTTGAGAAGTAATTTAAACTTGCTAATCCTCAAAAGAAAAATATGACATACATTGGTCAAAATTAAGAAGACACTATAAAGCTACATTACATTAAAATGTCCATAGAGAGCAACAGGACAACAGGAGATAGCTTAAAATGTTAATGGGCTTGAGGTCAGATTAAATTCCAAATTTGGGGGTGAAACAGATTTTGTTAGCATAGCACTGTAATAATCAACAAGGAAAATAAGCACGGGTAACCGTCAGGAGAGCGGGGTTGGGAAATGTTTATGGTGATGGGCTCTATTATCCAGCTAAGTGCTCTTACTCTGAACATAATCTGTTTCAGTGCTTCAATTTGGAAGTAGTAACTGAATAAAAGAAATAAACATCACAAACGCTGACACGGAACTTCTAGATTTACTGCTTCTTATTTTATTACATTGAATTTGACTTGACAGTAAGATACATTATATATTTCAATGCAGTAAACATTAATTTGGATACCAGCATTTGTATTTAAAGGGAGATTTATATCCTATGGGTGAAGCTATGGGGTGTTCACAAAAAGGGACCTATACCATGACTGCTCTCTGAAAGACCCAACAAGCAGCTGAAAGAGTAAGATGCAGATATGTACACCCAGCCAGTGAACAGAAGCTGCTGAGCCCTCTGGTTGAATTAGGGAAAAGCTGAAGGAAGCTGAGGAGGAGGGCAACACTGTAGGAGGACCAGCAGTCTCAATTAACCTGGCCCCTGAGATCTCTCAGATACTGGATCACCAACCAGGCAGCATACACCAGCTGAGATGAGGCCTTCAACACATACACAGCAGAAGACTGCCTGGTCTGGGTTAGGCCAGAGATGATGCACCTAACCCTCAAGAGACTGGAGGCCATAGGGAGTTTAGAGGTCTGGTGGGGTAGGTGAGGTGGGGATGTCCTGGTGGAGATAGAGGGTGGAGATAGAGGGTGGAGAGGAGGTATGGGATGTGGAAAAGTTGGAGGATGGGATGGGAGGGGAATAAAATCTGGAGTGTAAAAATAAATAAATAAATAAATAAATAAATAAATAAATAAATAAATAAATAAATAAATAGAAAAATGCCTTTAAATTGATTTTTGTTTATTTGATTGTTAAAACAAAATGTCTCCTGTAAACAGAACACTTCCTACAGTGATCCCTATGACAACCTGTCTGCTTCTACAACTGGTATTCATTACTGGTTTGTCTGGGATGAAATTTTGTCCCCAGAAGTCTGTAAATTGAATCATTTGTGTCGGTTAAGTTCCAATTTCTGTGTTTTAAAAACAGAAAAAAATCATTCCTAAGACAAAAATTGACTTTATGTTCCTGAAAACAAACAATTCCTATCAAATATGAAACATTAAATTCCTGTGTCAGGGAAAGCTCACTGTCTCAAGCATAGAATTATCCTCCATGCTGTCCAAGATTATGTGGACTTTATATCAATGTGTGCTATATAAACTCAACAAGAAAAAGACACTAACAAAATATACTAAGATATTTCATAAACTTATTTTTTTTTCCTTACCTTAGAAAGGAATCAAGAGTGGACAGCCTAGGCTGCACAAGACCTTTTCACACACACACACACACACACACACACACACACACACACACACACACACACACAGAGAGAGAGAGAGAGAGAGAGAGAGAGAGAGAGAGAGAGAGAAAGCTGTATCAATCTCATCTCTCCTTGAGAGAAACTCCCTTCCTAAGATGTGAAGGTTCCAGGAGGTAAAATATCACAGCGATGAGGTGGGATGCAGAGTTAAAGGAAGAGTCACCGAGGCGCTTTCATATGGCCTGTGTCACACCTCATTTATGCCCAGTCAGTGCAGCCTTGAGAACCACTATCCACAAAGATGAAAGCTGATGACCCCAACTTCATTACAGACTCCAACACCAGATCCTCTCCCATTAACCTTAATGCCAGAAAATCCTCAAGGCCCAGATTCACTTACACATATCTGACTCCTTTATACCATATTCTTGTTAACTTACGATTTTGTTTTAGATTATTTGAGGTTTTCGTGAAAGGAAAATGTGTGATTATCTTTATTACTTTGTATCTTCTTCTTAGTTTGGCACCAAGCCCGTCCACACAGACACAAGCTTCAGACCAAACTCCCCTGGGTCCAAGCTCACCCACCCTTGGAGACCCAGACAGTAGGTCAGCATAGCTGGATTCAGTCTAGATATATACACCAAGAGACTCCTGTAGCTAGGTCTCCTGGACCTCAGCAACAGGCTAGCCTATAGTCTCTAGAAGACTTGTAATCTGCTTTTACAGCTAGACTCAGTCTGTAAACACAGGTCATAAGTCCCCGCCTACTTCCTCGAGAAATAAGGAATAGACCAAAGTAACAGGGAATGCTTAATGGTCTCTGTATGCAGTTGCATAGAGGATGTGATGAAGAGATAACTTGTCAAAGAAGGCCTGCAAATATGTTACCTGTGTATTAGTTATAGCTGTAAAACCTTACATTCACTGTGATCCTCTAAAACAAAATTAAAAACACAAAAGCACAAAAAACCTAAGTAAAACATTAATATATAACATGATTATGGAAAGATATTTCAACAAAAATAAGTGTAATATACATTTGTATATTACAAATGTAAGCCCATCCAAAGAACAAAATATAAAATAATATGATCGATACAGAAAATACATTTAGGAAGATTAGACAGTCTTTCGTCTCATAAATAAGTAAACAAATAAATTAAAACAAATAAACAACCTCTCACCCTAAAGGGCCAAGGAGATGACTCTTTGGTTGATAAAGCCCTTGCTTTGCTAGCATGAGGGTGTGAGTTCAGTCTCCAGAGCCATTAAAAGCCAGATACAGTGGCAAGAACTTGTACTCCAAGCAATGATAAACTGGGAGGCAAGACACCGATGGATTCCTAAAACCCACTGGCCAGCTAACCTAGCCTACATGGCAAAGTTTGAGGTCAAATGAGAGGCATGTGTCTGTTTCCTATGTGCTTTAAATAGTGGATGGGAACAAGGGAGTCAGAGTCAGAAACCTCAGGTGTCGTTTGCAAGTGTCTTCCTAGTCTACATAAGCAATTTGAGGCTACCTGGGTTACATAACAGAACACTATCTTTAAAATTAAAGGACAAAAATAACAAATATGTTAGTAAAAGCATGAAGTCAAGGGAACACTTGCATACTGGATTTGAGAATGTAAATTGCTACAACCATTATGGAAAACTACAGATAGTAGGTTCCTCAGAAAAATGTTAACATAACTTATAGAGGGATTTTAATCCAGCAACATGGCTGTCCTGGCAAGGATCATGTCCAAAGACCTAGGTCTTTATGATCCTGCTGGAATGCAGACAGGCCACACAGGATCAGAATACAGGCACTCTCCCTTGGTCTACACCTTTAAGATAAAAATTAGTTTGTAGGTGGAAGCAACCATGTCATATGAAAGTGACAATAATTGAGGGGCAAAGAAAGATGCATCAGAGAAAGATCTGACAGAATGAATCAGACAGGACACCCAACTCTCATAGTAACAGCTCGGGAAAGAGAAGATTCTGAAGAGCGTCACAGGAAGGGAGAGTTGAGTCAGTTAGGAGTCTGTGTAGTGAGCGCAGTGTGGTGGAGCTGAGTTTATTCCTGAGTTCATCCAGTTTAGTGAAGGTCAGCATGGGCAGTGGAAGCCAGAGAATAAGGATCCAGAAGAATAGAACAAAGTGTTAGAGTTTAAAGTCAAGCAGAACAATCCAGTGAGAAGCCGAGAGACGCCAGAGTAAATCAGTCAGCCATCCAGACCTAGGAAGGGTGCGCCTCCTCAGCAGTAAGCCTCCTAGATGACAATTACATCAGGCAAATAAAAGTTACTTATACTCTAACTGCCAATCCAACTTTTTGGGTTTATATCCAAAATGGAGTCGGGATCTCAAAGATCTGAAAGTGTTATCTGTACACCCTTGTTCATTATCCTATTATCCAGACTAACCAACATGTGCATTCTAGTTTGTTTCTGTTGCTATGATCAAACACCAGCCAAAGCCAGATTGGAGGAGAAAAGAGTTCATCTCCCTTCCAGGCACCAATCGATCACTGGAGGATGGCAGAGCAGGAACTAACCCAGAAACTGCGAAGGTTGCTGTTCACTGGCTTGCGCGTGGGCTCACTTTAGGTACCTTCCTAATGAAACTCAAGCCCACCTGCCTAGGGGAAGCGCCACACAGTGGCCTGGTCCCTCCTACATCAACTAGCAATGAAGAAAATGCACCCATAAACATGTCCGCAGGACAGTCAGCGGAAGCAACTTCTCAGTTGAGGTTCCTTCTTCCCATGTATATCAAGATTAGTTATCATAATATGGAATCAAACTGAGGGATTCATAGGAAAAATGTCACATAAATATTTTATTGAACTTTTAAGAAGAAGGAAAACCTATACTTTGTATCATGGGAGACAATATGCTAAGTTAAATGAACCAGACCCAGAAAAATAGAAACAGAATATCAGGGTGTTTTCCTTGGCTGGTGGGTGGAAGAAATAAGGAGACAATGGTCAAAGGGTAAACGTTTCTGTTATTTTAAAAGATTAGGGTCTAGAAATCTAGTAAAGAGCCTGTGACTGCCTAGGGGAAGCTGCCTACTAAGGGATACTGGTTCATATGCCAAGGTCATGGTAGTTTTCACATGAGGGAAGATGTAACATTGTGAGACAATTGACATGCTAATTGGCTTAGTAGTGGCTGGCATTTAGTAATGCATACTTACATCAAAAAATGATATTTTTCATTTCATACACAATTCTTATTTATCAATAAATTCGAAAGGAATACTTACCAAAATCAATTACATTCTCAGATACTAACAATAGATAAAAACTAAAAATTTAAAATGATACCCGTAGAGGATTTTAATCCAGAAACATGGCTGTTCTGGCAAAGGAACACACCTAAAGACCTTCTGGGTCTACATGATCCATCCAGAATGCAGACACACCCTAAATTACAGTTTGTTCTGGATGGAATACAGACATGCCTTTAGAACACTCCTTTAATCCTTAACAGTGGAAGGCAGTTCAGTGAGTACAGTTCAATTGAGTTCAGGCAATTGAATGACTTCTCTACTGGCTGGTTTTGTGTTTCAACTTGACACAAGCTAGAGTCATCAGAGAAAGGAGCTTTGCAGTTGAGGAAATGCCTCCATGAGTTCCAGATGTAAGGCATTTTCTCAATTAGTGACCAGTGGGGTAGAGCCCGACCCATTGTGGGTAATGCCATTTCTGGGATGATGGTATTGGGTTTATAAGAAACCAAAATATGCAAGCCATGGGGAAGCAAGCCAGTAAGCAGCACCCCTCCATGGCCTTTGCAACAGCTCCTGACGCCAAGATTGTGCCCTGTTTGAGTTCCTGTCCTGACTTTCTTCAATAATAAACATCAATATAGAAAATTAACCCAAATAAACCATTTTCTCCCCAACTTGCATTTTTGTCATGGTGCTTTGTTGCAATAATAAAAACCCTGACTAAAACAAGCTCGGCTGAGTTCAGTGCAGTGCAGTGCAGTGCAGTGCAGTTGTTGAGTTCAGTGGTGTTGAGTTCATTCAGAGGCAGTTGAAGCCAGAGACAAGAAGGAGCCAGAAAATTAGAAAAGATTGCCAGTTAGTTTGAGGCCAAGCAGAGCAATCCAGTCAGAAGCCATGAGAAACCAGTTTGAATCAGTCAGCTTGGAGAGGGGTCTGGGCCAGAACAGCTGAGTTGAACCAGCCAGCCAGAGTCAGAAAGAGCTAGAAAAAGTGAGTTACTCTTACATATATCATTTTAAATAGTTCAAAACATTAGAAGTTTACACATGAATCTGAGAAAAGAAATACATCGTGTCAGTATGTTATGGACAGCAAAAGGCTGACTAGAAAAGTCAATGAGTGGAGATAACTGATAAAAGTAACAGTCTTAGTATTTCAAAGGCACACTGTGGCTATCTCATTTGCACTCAAACTTATTTGTAGATCTAACAGAATACACAAATCTTGAGATTTTGACCTATACACAGAGAAAAGCAAATTTTAAAAATTTTTGTGAAGCTAATTCTGCAATACAAAGGAAAAGCATTTGTCTAGCATGTGTGAGGCCTGAAGTTGCTCCCAGTGGCCAAAAGACATTTTAAAATGACTAATTAAAACATACATTGTTGGGTTGGGGATTTAGCTCAGTGGTAGAGCGCTTGCCTAGGAAGCGCAAGGCCCTGGGTTCGATCCCCAGCTCCGAAAAAAAGAACAAAAAAAAAAACAAAAACATACATTGTTATGGTCTGACGCACCTCAGAATAGCTGTAGCCATTTTGTTCCATGTCTGCCAGCTGTTTCATATTCTTGCTGTAACATGCCTGCCAGTCATTGGCACAGAGAAGTGACTTGGCTCAAGGACATGCTGACCACATACCCTGTTTTGTTCTGAATGATCTGAATGTTCTGTATGAGGTTTACACATCTTAAGAAATTCCACAAAGCTTTATGTAGGACCCATCAAGGTCATGATCAAAGGTCAATATGAACTGTTATGTCTAAAATATCTTGAGCCAAAGCTGACCACTGAGCATCCCTTCCTACACCCACATATGAGCTCACTGACTTTTGTGGCTGACACTGAAGAATGTTACTAGTAAGGCAAAAGGTTATGATTATAATACTCATGCTCTGTTATCTTCATGTTTTGAAAGTCCCCTGTTCACCTTACCTTATTCAGGACCAATCATCTTAAAAGCGAGCTGATAATACTTTGCCTAGTTACCCAACTGTTCCACTCCTTGCCTTTTAAACTTTTGAACCTTATTTCTCATATAAAAAGCCTGCCCTGAGGACAGAATACTGCCACAATTAGGTTTTTCCTTCTCGTGGTCTTGGACATCCAGTATTATGGTGTGCAGTCAATAAACAATTCTTTTGTAACTGAGATTGCTGTACATGTGGCTTGTGTAGCAATTTTCTGGACCCCAACAACATGAAAGAAAAGAACAATTATAAAAAATAAAATCAAAGGTAGAAAACTTATGCTTCCTGATTTTGTCTTAAAACAAAGTTATAGTAACTAAGAAATGATGGTAAGGGAGAAAGAACAATCACAAATTCAAAGAAAAAAAGAGATGCAGAAATAGCTCAACATGTGGTAGATTAATTTTAGGTAAGAGTGAAAAGTTCAAAGGAAAAAAATAACCTTTTGATAAATCCTTCTCACTTTTAAAAGCTGTATATTTCTTTTATTTTTGAGATTACCTTAAATATAAATATAAAACTAAATCTATGGATCCCGTTGTAGTTGTTTAAGTAAGAATGGCCCCATAGGTTCATATATTTAAATGCTATCAGGAAGTCACACTATTTAAATGGTTTAGAAGGATTAGGTATAGCCTTTTTTAGAGTAGGTGTGGCCTTGTGAAAGGAAGTGTGTCACTGGGGCTGTAATGATATTACCAGTCATCCTGGGCCTCCAGCATGCAAGTGGCAGATCATGGGACTTCTTAATTCCAGAGCAGTATGAGCTAACCCCATACAACAAAGCTCTTAATCTCTTCCTACGTATCAATATATATATATATATATATGTGTGTGTGTGTGTGTGTGTGTGTGTGTGTGTGTGTGTGTGTGTGAATTTCCTATTTCTGTTTTCTGGACACTATGCTACCAACAAAGTACTACAGAATAAAAGTGAAAATGAGTACTCTAAACCTAACAATAAAAAAATGTAAAGACCATAACAATTTGAATGCATTTCATTCAAGAGAGATACAAATTACAAAAAAACCCTGAAGAGATGTTCAACTTTATTGGAAATTGTGAACTTGTGGAGACTTCTTCACAATGCAGCAAGTCATTTTGTGGACATCCATCAGCGAAAGGTTTCTATAAAAAAAAAGAAAGCACCCAGAATATCCAATACCCTGGTAACAACTGAAGTCAGAGGAGTGGCACTCCATAACTTCAAAACTTACTGTAAAGTTACAGCGATCAACAGTATGAGGTTAATGAAAGAAGAGACAATGGAGCATCTAGACAGCTCAGAAATCAACTCACAGGACTGAAAGGGCAAAGGCAATACAATGGGGTAAAAACAATGATCTTTTAAAGAGATACTGCTGATGTGGATATGGTGAGCACGCCTTTAATCCCATCACTGAGAGGCAGAGGCAGGCAGTTCTCTGTGAGTTCAAGGCCATCCTGGTCTACATAGTTGGCTCCAGGCCAGCCAAAGCTACATAATAAAACAAAATATTTTTATTAAATTAAAAACTAGTGCCAGAACAAGTGAATACCCATATGTAAAAATAAAATTAAAGAAGGACTTTACAGCATTCCTGAAAGTTAGCCAAAAATGGATCATAGATGCAATGATAACATTTCAAAAAATAGTACTAGAAAAGTGAACAGATACCCACACAAAGAATCCAGAAAGAGAGCATACATGCTTCCAAGAATGATTTAAACTTCATCATACACCTGATTTTTAAAAGTGGCTTTATTAGTTCTTTGACGAGTTCATCTATGTATCTTGATCATATCCATCCCCCCCGCAACTAATCCCAGATTTACCCCAACCAGCCAACTTCTAGTTCTCTCTCTCTCTCTCTCTCTCTCTCTCTCTCTCTCTCTCTCTCCTCCCTCCCCCCTTATCTCTCCATCTCCCTTTCTCCATCCCTCCGTCTCTCTCCCTCCCCATCAAATCTACTTTGCAGTGGCCAGCCACTTGTGTGTGAGGCCTGTTCTGGAGTGTAATACATCTATTAGGGGGTCACACAATTAAGCTGACTCTTCATCTCCCAGTCAATATCAAATGATGCTATGATTAAGTCAGTCAGGGGTGAAATTTCATGCCCACCTCCCCTCCGTGCTGGTATTTTGTCTGGCTTGAGTGTGTGAGTGTCTTGTGCATGCTTTCAAAATCCTATGTGTTCATAGATGCATGTGCTCTGTTGTGTCCAGAAAACACTGTCTTCTTGAAGTCATCCCCCACCTCTTTACAATTGTTCCTCCTCATCTTCCATGAAGATCCTAGAGCCTTGAGTGGAGGATGTAGTATAGTGGTATTGATAGGTGTTTCATTTAGGGATGAGAACCCTGAAACATAAAACCCTTAGAAAGCAACATGGGAGAAAAATGTAGCTACGGCCACGTGTGTGGTGATGCCCACTAGAAACAACATCAAAGTCAACTCATTAAAATTTTAAAACTCTCTTAAGGCCACTGTCAAAAGAATGAGAAAGCAACAGGAGCAAACATTTGCAAAAAACATACCCAATAGAGGACTTTGCACAAAATATATAAAGAAGTCTTAACGCTCAACAACCCAGATGAGAACCGCTCAGCTAAGCAAATGAACAAAAGCCCTAACCAGAGGATACCCACCCAGAGGATGAAGAGATGACAGGTAATAGGCATTTGAAAAAACAGTGGGCATCGTATGTCTTAAAGAACTGTCAGTCAAGGCAAGATGGTACCCACACCTTTAGGAAAGCCTGAAACACTGACAACATTTGGAAATGTAAAGCAATGTGAGTTCTTACTGCTTCCAGGAAGGTACCATTCTGTAAACACTTGGGGAATTGTCTGTCTTCCTTCCTTCCTGTAATCCATCTAGCCATTCATTCATCTTTTTTAAATTCCTTTCATTCTTTTTTTTTCAGGTACAGGGTTCATAGACTTAGTTTCAAACTCTTTAAGTGGCTGAAAATAATTCTTACCCCCTGATGCTCTTGTCTCTGCCTCCTGAGTGCTGGGATCACAGGCCCTGCCACACCTGGTTGATGTGGTGCTGAGCTCAAACTCAAGGCTTCAATCCTGCTAGCTAATCACCCTACTGACTATGCCACAGCCCAGCCCAGTCAGATAGTGTCCTACAGCAGGAAAAAGAACTTGTCATATGATTTGACAACTGTACTTCTTAGCATCCACTTTAACGTGTTAGAAACTTAAATCCACTCACAAATCTGCAATGACTTTTACAGTCTCATTCATAATTCTCAAAACTTGAAAGTAACCAAGCTGTCTGTCCTTCACTTGGTGAATGAATAAAGTGTGGTGCATCTGAATAATGGGATATTATTCAGCGATAAAAAAAAAGAAATGATCTCTTGAGCTACAAAAGGTCATTTATAAAAACAAAACCTTTAATGCATGTTGCTGAGAAATGAATCTGAAGAGGCTACATATTTTGTGATTTCAACTACATAACATTCTAGGGAAGGGAAAAATGTAATAATGATGAAAAGATCAATGGTTCAAGGGAAGAGATGGAGGGATCCCAAGGGTTTTTCAGAGAAGAGATAATATCTCATATCATAAGTATAGACACATATAATATGTTCATTGAAAGCTACAGAACATACGGGGCCAAAACTGGTGTAATCTCTACAGCTTGGTTTGCCACACCAATGTCCCACACTAAGAAAAGACAATAGCAGAGCTGACTGTCAGCGGCAGAGGATATATGGGAACTCAATGTACTTCCTGTCCATGTTCTCTATGAAACTAGACTTCATTGAAAAAAAGAAACCTAGGGGGATTGCAAGATTGCTCGGTGGGTAAAAACACTTGCAGCCAAGCCTGAAGACCCGAGTTCTACTCCCCATGGCCCAGATGGAAGAAGGAAAGAATATACCCCTATAAGTTGTCCTCTGACCTTCATACATGCAGCCTGGTACACAACCACACACATACATACACACAACAAATAACACACAACATAAATAACTAAAAAACGATCAAGTCTGTTGAAAAGCTCCAATAATTCAGACTCACCCAAAGTTTGCAATAGTCTCAGCTGTTGGCATAAACAATGCCTCATAAATACTCACTTACACACCACTGCTTATCTCATATCAACTTGTCACAAAGTACAGTTATCCAAAAGGAGAGAAGCCTTTGTAAGTTTTATCTTTTTATTTTATTTTATTTTTTTTACTAATTTGCTTTACAACCTGCTCCCCGCCTCCATCCTGTTACTCCCTCCCCCAATCCTTCCCCCATCTGCCCTCCCCTTCCACTCTGAGGGGGTTGCCCCCTCCCCCGAGAGTTCCCCCATCCTGGCACTTCCTCTCCCACTGAGGACAGACAAGGCAGTCCAGCTAGAAGAACATATCCCATGTACAAGCAGCAGTTTGGGGGATAGCCTCCACTCCAGCTGTTCAGGACCATGCACATGAAGACCAAGCTGCACATCTGCTACATATGTGCGGTTGGGGTGGGGGGCATCTAGTCGAGCCCACCTATGTTCTTTGGTTGGTGGTTCAGTCTCTGACAGGCACAAGAGTCCTGATTAGTTGACTCTGTTGTCCTTCCTCTGGCGTTCCTACCCCCTTTGGGGGTGCTCAATCCTTTCTACAACTCTTTCATAAGAGTCCCCAATCACCATCCACTATTCGGCTCTGGGTATCTGCCTCTGTCTGAGTCAGCTGCTGGGTGGAGCCTCTCAGAGAACAGCCAAGCTATGCTCCTGTCTGCCGGCACAACGGAGTATAATTAATAGTGTCAGGGATTGGTGCTTGCCCACAGGAAAGTTGGGCCAGTTATTGGTTGGCCATTCCCTCAGTCTCTATTCCATCCCCTGTGCCTGTATTTCTTGTAGACAGGATAAATTTGGGGTTGAAAGTTTTGTGGGTGGGTTGGTGTCCCTCCCACTCCACTGGGGTTCCTGTCAAGCTACAAGAGGTGGCCTCTTTGGGTTCCATATCCCCAATGTTGTAAAATCACAGCTAAAGTCACCCTCCCATTGATTCTTGGGTGCCTTCTTTATACCAGGTCTCTGACATGTCCTCAAGATGCCCCCCACCTCTCTGTCCCTTCCAGTTACAGATTTACATTCATTCTCATGGCCATCTGGCATCTGGAAAGAAAGGAACCTTAATTGAGCTATGCCTCCGTAAGATCCAGCTGTGGGCATTTTCTTAAGTAGTGATTGATAGGCAAGGGAACAGCCCATAGTGAGAGATTTCTATCCTAGGATGGTGGCCAAAGTTCTATAAGAAAGCAGACTGAGCAAGCCATAAGAAGCAAGCCAGTAAGCAGCATTTCTTCATGGCCTCTGCATAAGCTCCTGCCTTCAAGTTCCTGCCATTCTTGAGTTCTTGTTTTGACTTCCTTCCATGATGAATAGCAATATGGAGGTGTAAGCCCAATAAACTCTTTTCTCCTCAACTTGCTTTTTGATCATGGCATTTGGTTGTAGCAATAGAAACCCTAATTAAGACACTGATGAATGTGAAAATTTTAGTAATTTTATTCCTGGGATTTTATACAGAGACTTCTTGCCCATTTGTGTTAGAAAATATCTTCATGTCAGCTCTCTTTCTAATAGTATGACTCAGACCCACTCAGCATCCTTGTGCAGTAGAACACACTGGTAAATTTTAATGTATTCACTCAATGGATTACTCTACAGCATTACTGTTGACTGAGTCACAAACACAAACATTCACAGGGCATATGAGTGAGCAAAGCAGACAAGGTGCACACGTACACACAAATCCATCCTATCATCCTAGTCCACACACATGTGCCCCCAACACTCACATGTGCACATGTACATGCACAGATGATGCACGGATATGCACAAGTGAACATGTTTTAAGGAAGAGAAAATCCCACTTAAATGCCAACTGCCTCTGAGGAGAATTAGAACCAAGTGCAGTTTGTCATAGGACCAAAGACAAATTTGTGCTATACTAATCTGTAGAGTGTGTGTGTGGGGGGGGGATAAGTATTTATTGTATTATTATTTTACAAATCCATTTGTCCCTTATGTAACCATGTATTTGTGATGTACTTCATAATAAAATGTTTTTCGAAAGTAATGCAATGAAGAAGCGATTCTAGCTTCTGGCACAATGAAGAGACTATTATCACCAGTGGCTGGCTTAAATCTCCATAAACACAAAGAGCAAAGCACTTGAGGAAAAATACTGAGTTGTTACCCTGAGTGGCATCAACGCTGACAATGGGCTTAAACATCTTTGCGGTGTGTCATTTAAGATTCCAATAAAACCCTCAAATTAGCTTCATCATTTTATAAGCAATCAAGCCATAAAGCTACCAAACATGAACTTCTTGAGGGATATTTTTGATGTGACATTATTTTTTATGTTTATTATTTCCTTTTTATTGAACTTGTGAAACCATTTCTATAGTTACAGAAACAAAGAACAAAACACAAGATGAGAGCCAACGAGAGTTGTAGACCTAGTACTCTGAAGATACATTTTCAGAAAACCCGCACTCTATAACACATCTTGAAGGTGCCAAAGGGCCTATGGATTCCTCACTGACAGTGACATTCAAAACTAACAAATCCATTCACTCTCCACACCAGACTTAGACTTAAATAAATAGTAAGATTTGTACTCTCTTCTGTTACCACTAGGTCCATAGGAAATCAAAAGCAATGGTTAGACCCTGAATAGATGCTGACACAGATAGCCAGAGAAATTATCGTATCTTAATTGAAGTGCTGTGGCGCTAGGCAAGAGGCACCCATTAATGCTGACTAGCACAATGCAGCTTTGAGACTTGGAAGGCAGAAGCCCTCCCTCATTAAAAGAAGCCCAGATGGCTCCCAAAATATGTAAGACCCCCAACTATGTGCTTGCTCCAGCCTCGGATCTTTAATCAACACAGATGCTGAGATTTTAGTCAAGGTGCTTGCCCTGCATCAGAATAAACTGTTCCTGCAATTAATTAACCCAGACCAAGCAGTTTTTGTGCTGGTCACAGATACTCTGGCAATTGGAGGAGACCCTCATCCATCATCCCACAACCACCAAAACCCCATCTATATCCTGTCCTCTGACTCTGAGGGGGCAAAGAATGATTAAGACTCTTTATGCTTCCAATGTTTGGGTATAAAATAAGATTTTCTTCTTTAATCCCACAAGGTTGCATTCTTTAGACCTTATGAAAGAGGCTTGTCCTTATTTTTAAGAAGCAGCCAAAGTTTCTTCACTTTTTAATTGTTCACTGTGCTCAAGGAGTGTTCCCAGACACACACACACACACACACACACACACACACACACACACACACACACACACAGCACTGCCATTCATACTTGTAAGTAAACCATGTAAACCAAACCAGCAAATGCATCCAGTATGAGTCTGTTTCCACAAACTTGAGATCTTCTTGAAAACAATTTGAAAGTCAATCCATGTCAAGTGTTGAACTGAAAAAGAAAACAGATGTCAGTAGTCTTTCTTTCTTTTTTTCACAATGAGCTTTGGTACTGCCTTTTCCAATACAGAAGAGAAAGAAGGCAGAAGTAAACAAAACTTTTTTAATTCCATAATACTATAAGGAAGAGTTTTCCCCCGTTAACAGGTAAAGATTAAGGTCAGATTAGAAACCTAGCCCTGGAGTTAACAGTATCACAGCAGAAGGTCAGTGTTGAGTGAATGGGAGGACATGGAGCCCCTCCCATGACTCTCTGCTAACAATGCACATGATTCCAGCTAGAACTGCATGCTGACCCTAACTCGAGCAGATGTAGTCACTAGTAATGTATAGTTCTAGACTTTCTAAATGTTTCTTCTTTAAATGAGATGTTCTCATTAATATTTATCAAAAAGTTTAGACATTTTCTTTTACGTTCGTTTATCTTTAAGCTTGTTACATCTTCCCATTAAATATTTTTCTGTTATAATAGAAAATATTGCATTAAGGGAACAGGGTCTGCTCAGTTGGTAGAGTGCTTATCTAGCATGCACAACACCCCAAGTTCCGTTTCCAGCACTGCAACAAATCAGGGATGGGGCCTACTCCTGTAATTCAGATACTTGGGAGATGGAGGCAAGTCTGGGCCAGCTTGGGCTATATGAGATCCTATTGAGAGAGAGGGAGTAGGGGAAGAGAAGGAAGGAAGGAAGGAAGGAAGGAAGGAAGGAAGGAAGGAAGGAAGGAAGGAAGGAAGGAAGGAAGGAAGGGGAAGGGGAAAAAGGAAGGAAAGAGGGAAGGAAGGACAGTATCCAGGAAGGACGTGGTTAATAGGAAAATGCTTTATTAAGCTTGCCTGTCTTTGTTTCTTTAGATTTTACAGTGGAATGAGCAACTCTCACAGGAAGGCAAGTGCCTGCTGTATATTTTGACTGATAGATTGGAATAATTTCATTACAGCTGAAACTCTTATTCTTTTCCTAGACCCATGTTTACTATTCTTGGGCAGTAACATGTCCTTTTAGAATGTGAGAAGATTATTTGCTTAAGAAAGTTCATATGTAGGGATGGAGAGATGGCTCAGCAGCTAAGAGCACTGGTTGCTCTTCTAGAGGACTCTGGTTGGATGGAGATCAGGCACCGACATTGCCATTCACAACTGTTAGGGTCCAAGATCACTAGAGAATGATAACCCAAACTTAAATAGTACACACAAGCAGAGAGCATTTATTCAGCCATATCTCCTGCATACAAGGGTCTCCCCATTCGGGAATGAAGACACCTAGTGGGATGGCAGGTCCAGCTTTTACTGTCAGGGGAATTCCAGGGAGGGATGTGTGCTCTTTTTTCCTTGCCTAGTTAGCTCTACTCTAGGGGCCTAACTGATTCTATAACTGGCTAGGGTTCTGGAGACTTACCACAGAGGTCGCTTATCCATTCTAGCTACATATTCCTACTTCAGGCCAGATGACAAGGTGTTCAGATTAGCTGTTCTATGTGGTTGTGGTTGGTTGACCACAAATTCCTGGATCCAGGTTCTCATTTCTGGGAAACAGAGGCTTAGGCCTAGCCTCCCAAACTGTCGATTTGCCACATATCATGGAGTCAGCCTGGCTCTGAACTCAGTCCCTTCAACAACCTGAAACTACAATATGAATCCCTCCTTTGGCCTCTGGGCCAACATGTATACATGGTACACGGACATGCACATGCACCCATACACATAAAAAAAAAATAAAGGAAGGCTCCCTCATTTTCATTTCTTAGCCACAGCCTATAATTAGATTTGTTCAAATGAACCGACTAATATCTTGTTTCAAGAATCATCAATAGATAAACTAAAGTTAAAGCTCCCTTTATTAAAATGAATTAAATGTGGCTGTGACTCCAGAGTATCAGACAGTGATACTCTGTCAACTCAGTCCACCAAACAAAATTTTATATCACATTAAGTACATTGGATCAAAGTTAATGTCTGAGAAGGGAAATTCGTTTCCTTGAGTCCCTAAGACTATTTCCTTTTCACTGTAGTAAAATTAGCAAATCGTTAAATCAAATATTGTGATTTTATTATCCGGAAATATTGGTTAAGAGGAAATCTAGGAATTATGCTCTCTTTGAAGCTACCATATTGTGACTATTAACAATAGAGATGTCCTGAAAAGTCCTTATGATTAATGTTTTTCATATGTGTAAACAGAATTGGAGCATGAAAAAAAATAGTTGTAAAACTTTGAAGGTTATATCTAATTTGAATTTGATTATAACATCTGTCAGAAACTGTGCAAAAATTACCTAAAAAGTAATCTTGGCAAGTCAATGAATAATAAGTAAAAACATGTATAGAAAGTAAGCGTTAAGTTGAACAATTAACATTTTAAGATAGAATCCCAAGGGGGGCAGGGGAAAGGCTTTTTAATCATACAATTTAAAAAATAATAATATCTATAGGCTTTCAATTTTCAACTAAAAAAGGAAAGTTTTAATTAATTTTTCTATCCTAGGGTTACAAGGAGAGAAATATTTTTGCTTGAAAGGTTTTAAACAAAAGGTATTAAGGTTTTCTGTGACATGAATTTTAGAATAAGTGCAATAATACAGACTCTGCAGAGGTAAAACCACAGAGACCCTCCGCCTTCAAAATGTAAGTAATCCAAAAGACACAATGAGGGTGTGCACACATGCAGAAAAGACACCTGCAGTCCCACATCTCAGAAAGAGCTTGACACTTCTTTCAAAGGTTGCTAAAGAGGACAAGAATTTCCAATGCCACACAGTCAATCTACTATTAGTTTTACACTGTTATTTGAAGAATATTATTATTATTAACATCATCATCATCATCATTACTATTATCACTATTATTTCAAGATGGGGTTTCTCTGTGTAGCCCTAGCTGCCCTGGAATTAGCACTGTAGACCAAGCTGGCTTCAAACTCTCAGAGATCTGCTTGCCTCTATCAAATGCTAGGATTAAAAGCGTTCACCCAATCCTTGCAGAACATTATTATGATGAATAATTATGCAATTTTTATTTGTACAATTTTCATTTCTTATCATCTCACAAAGATCATTTTGGAGGAAGTCATGAATCTCCCACAAGAGCGAACACAGCTTTCAGTGAGGTTTCTGTAGCAATGTTGTACCTTAACCTAATTTCATCCATCTAGAGAGCACAGTTTATTGAGGTTCATTCTTAAGCAATGAGATTATCTTGAGGCTTCTGTTGCTCCCTTGTTCTCTTACTATGGTGCTATTCGCTCACACTGGCTTCTAAATGATATTTTACAACTGTATCCTGAACACTATTTTCAGACCAGTCTAAAACTTTTATTTATAGTAGCTGTTTCTTGTTTTGTTCTGACTTTCCTTTTCACTTAACAAAATGCAAAATAGTTTTTGCAATATTTTCTCCAAGGACATTTTGTTTCCACTTAAGAGTGTTAACCTAGAAAATCACCCTAAGAAAACCAAGGTATCTGAAAATATTGTTTAAAAATACAAAGTTTATTATTTTAATATTTATATTGATGAAATTACTGAATATAATTTTATTTTAGTTATTAGACTTAGTGGTGATTGACCATTTTGAATTAATAGCAAAATGTCAGTGATTTTTCTAGAGAGTTTATGAATGTTTAAATCAAAAAGTACTAGATATTGAAGATAAATGCACAGCCTTTTAAAAAGGAAGTGTGGACGAGGTGGCTAATGGGGTGTAAAGAACCCATTTTTCAGGCATACATAGTGTGGATGGTAGCAAAGTGTTTGAATGCAACTGTGACACTAGATTCTACCTTTCGCATGGGTAAAACTGCTGAACTCTATGCTACATGCATTTTATCATAATGAAAAACAGAACTTATCCCATCACCCTGTGACGAAGGCCTATACAAAATTAGTCCTCATAGCCTTGTCTGTTCATGGGGTTTCTCTTAGAGAAGCCTGTGGATGTTCCACAGCTGCGATTCCTTTCATGTGGAGTAGTCATACCTTCGGCCTCCACAGAAGGCTTCCTAGAAGGAAAATGAACACAGTGTTAAGAAGAAGAAGGTCGGTGTAAAGAATAACATAAGAAAAAAAAGGAGAAAATAAGTTCATGGTGTGTTTTGGAAAATGCATGCTCTTTGTTTATGCCAAAAAAATCTCAGAAATATTGAAAACCTTTTAGAACAAGCACTCAAACATGGGGTATCGGACTAAGGCTTAATCGAAGTGTTGAATAAAATTGCACTCATGAAGATCACCAGAACTTTGTCTACACCACCTTTAACCATCTCTGGTCTCAACAGGGGCAGTAGGACCAGAATGATCTGATGCCAGGCATCAGATTCTAGAGGGGGTAATGAAGAGTGTGTGGTCCGTGGAAATTTGACTGCATGTAGCCCATAAATATGTTACTTTGCATGGCAAGAGGAAAACCAAGTTGAAGATAGAGTTAAGGTTACTTATAAGCTGCTTTGGTTGTTTGTTTGTTTATTTGGTTGTTTGGTTGTTTCGTTGGTTGGTTGGTTTTGAGACAAGGTCTCCTGTAGTCTAGGCTGGACTCAAACTCCCTATGTAACGGAGGATGACACTGAAGTTCTGATCCTTCTACCTCCACCCCACCCAACCAAGTGCTGGGATTACACAGCTATAACACTCTGCCCAGTTTGTGTGATGCTAGCAAACAAACCCAGAGTGTTGAGCACACCAGATAAGGACTCCACCAACTTCCACATAGTCCCAGCTCTGGTTGATATTAAAACAGGAAGATTAGCTCTAGTCCAACCAGGTAAGGCCAGGTAGTCTGTGTGGGCTCTTAAGGTAGAAAAAAAGGCAGAATCGTGAGTCACATTCATACATGAGATGAAATGCAACCATTGCAGGTGACTTTTAGCTACTAGGAATGGTCCTCAAAAGCCTACAAAAACTGGTGCTTCCAACTACAGGGAACAGAATTCTGTGAACAATCTAAACAGGCAAGGGAATGAATTCTCAGCTCTTGTCCCCACGTGGGATGGCAAGCCTACTTACATTCTGGTTGTAGCATATGCAGACCTGTGACTGGAGTTTGGTCAGGTAGCCATGTGTCACTGTACCGCAGGTTGCAGAGTAAAGCCTAGCTGTGAGCTGGGCTGAGAAGTGGATGCTTTGTTGAACAACTAGTTACTCTCTGAAACATGATTCACAAAACAAAAAATAAATAAAAACTATCCAGACACATTTTAAAAAAACTCTTAAGAACATTATAGATGTGTGCAATTATCAACGAATAGATCAATAGAATTAAAAAATAAAAAAACCTGAATGAATTAAACCAATCATCATTTTAAAACATAGCACATTGAGAAAATGGATTTGCAATTTGTCACTACCACAATGAGAAAACTTTCATGATGATAATATGTGACTTGAGTAGACTGGGAGAAACAGTGCAAATGCAAAAATCACACATCTGTCCTTGAGAAAGACAGCTGTCAGCATACAAGTCATCTGGGAAACCGGGGTCACAGTAGAAATCACCACACTTGGTTTATACAGTATCAGCAAATCAACCCTAGGGCCTTCTGCATCTACTCGGCACTCTGCCGACTGAGCCACGTGCCTAACCTATAGAGCCTTTAGAATACACATCCTGAGGTGTGGCACCATGGTATCTAAACACTGGTCTAAGGAAAGACTGCAAAATTTCAGTCTAGCAATATTTAACACAGTGCATAGGATTAGACAAATATACATTAGAATATATGTTTGGATATATATATATATATATATATATATATATATATATATTTGAATACGTGTATTACTAATTTAATTAAAAAGACTACCTCATATTTTTGTTTAATGTTTAAGAGAAAGCATTTTAAAATATATAAATTTGGTCTAGGAATTAATTTTTATAAATGTAACCCAAAAATATAAAAAAAACAGTTCAGAAAGTATGCAGACCCCACTGAGCATTGCTGAAGCAGCCTATATATTCAGTAGGAGGTAAATAATATATATTACTTCTATTCAGTGGAACAGAACAAGCTCATTGAAAATAATATTGTAATGGTATAGTTGTTAACATGAAAGATACAATGTGCATTATTGAGTGGGAAACATTATAAATTACTGTGCATAGTCCTTGCGATTCCTTGTTGATAGGAGCTAACATGGACTTCTGTGTGTATTCCACATGTAATAGGTACCAACAGGAGGCATTCACACAGTTGCTCTGGAAGATATTTATATAGTTACCCTGACATGGAAGCATAGGTAGCATTTCTCCTCCTTTTAATGATTTTCTTTTTTTTCAAATATTAAAAAATCTTATTACTTTAATAGAAAAATTATTACAAGAAGTAGAAAGAAATCACAGGTCAAGAGAAGGTTCTAAGTTCAAGTTCTGAAAGTAAAGACGTTCTGTGAGTTTTATGAATGCTTTCTTTCTGTTAGCCTGGAATGCTGTGCCTTAGCCTCCAAGCTACAGTCTCTGCTGCCCCATTTCCTGTCAGCTCCTAGACCTGGGACTAGCCACAAAAATCATCCCCTGACCCAGAGTCTCATCAGCAAGGGGTAACGACAGCAATCAGAGTATCCCAAACTATGCAAATCATGAAAATTCAATTCAGTCCATCAGAGAGTGTCTCCCACACCTGTGTTCATGTGGAATGATGGTCTCTATCACTAATTGATGATTTTGTGTAAATATGTGTAATACAAATCCTTCTTTTCAGTTTTGCTAAAGGGAAGAAGAAAAGTAGATATTCATTTCCTCTGACGGGCTTTGGAAGATGTCACTCAATAAAATTAAACAGGATCTTTAGACTTCTGGGTTGCAGGGAACACAGATGGGTAAGCATAAAACCCAAGCCTGAGGTCAAGAATTTAATACGGGTTAGATCAGAGATTCTCAGCCTCCCTAATGCTGCGACTCTTCAATACAGTTCCTCATGTTGCAGTGGCCTCCAACCATAAAATTATTTTCATTGCTACCCCATAAACGTAATTTTGCCACTATTATAAATCACAATGTAAGTGGCTGAAATGTGGAATGTCTGATACTGTAACCCCTGTGAACCACTGGTCTACATAGACCATTGGCTTATTCAACATTTCGTGCTGACTATCTTTATAGCCAAAGAATATGTAAATACATGATCTCTGCAACAAATGGGATCTGTGAGGACAGGGTGGGTGGTGTGGGGCTGACCTGTTGAGAAGGTAAGGGCCAGTAAAATCAGGAAGAAAGCACTTATGAAGCAGCTAGAGTGTGTGTGTGTGTGTGTGTGTGTGTGTGTGTGTGTGTGTGTGTGTGTGTGTGTGTGTGGTGTGGGAGGAGGGTGGCATCAGTATGGATGCTAAAACTTAGCAGTATGATGATTTGGAGAAGATGCGGATTGTAGGTATTGAAACTCCAGTATATGTGGACATATGCATTGAAGGAAGATAAATAAAATGAAGTATTGATAGACACTTTAAAGACGGGCGATTTCTTATAGTGCAAGGATTCTGTAATGTGGAATTTATAAGCACCTTCACTCTTCGCTTCTCCAGGAACTGGGTAAGTTAATCTTACACCAAAGAGCTCCCTTCAGTTGAATTTCTGGAATTTTCCTTAGAGGGAAGAAGTTAAGTCTCAAGTGGGGGCCAGAACATTAAAGACAATTACATCAAAGCTAAAGAAGGAAACAGTTGGGAATTTGCTTCATTCAGACCAGGTTCCAGACACAACAATATGAAAATATGGTGATTTGGATGAAAATGGATAACTCCCCATTAACAGTAAGTGGAAATGTTTGGGAAGGATTGGGAGGTATGGCTTGGTTAGAATAGGAGTGGCTTTGTTGGAGGAGGGATGTCATTGGTAGTGCTGAGGCTGGGCTCAGTTCCTCCCACTTCTCTCTCAATCCCATCGGATCATGATGTAAAACTCTCAGCTATTGCTCCACCACCAGGCCTGTCAGCTACCCACAATGATGACCATGGATTAACCCTCTAAACCTGTAAGCGAGCCCTCAATTAAATGCTTTTGCTTATAAAATTTGACTCCATCATGATGTCTCTTCACAGCAATAGAACAGGAACTAAAACACAAGGAAACAATATACACTAGCAAGGGTGAAGTAATGTATGTTCCATTCATTTTCTCTTCAGAGGAACCCTATAAATCAGATGCTAATATCCCCCTCCCCGTAGAAGCCTGCCAGAGACTGACTGAATTGTCGCAAACCATATGGTTTGTGAGTAGCACAGCTGGGACTTAAACAAAAGTCCAGTTTCAGCTCCACATGTTTAAGCGCTCCTAATTGTCTCCAACCAAAATGTTTGGAACTGTGAGGAAGAGCAGAAGGATGAGGAACAAGACAGGAAGCCATGGAGCACGGCATCCCAGAGACAGCCTGCAAGTCTGAAGTCTGAAAGGGACTTGGGGACCATCGTGAGTGCTCACTGTGACTTAAAACCTATCTAGCAGTTAACCTGAAGTATGACACAAGCTGTACTTCAGATTTAGCTCCGTCTGGCCCATGGCTGTCACCACTAACTAGCAATTTGAATACAGTAACTTAACACATCTCTCTTGAGTGACCCAGGAGTACATGCACACACCATTTACATTCTGCCTGCTTAGACCTGTTAGGTGCTTTTTTTGTGTTTATAATTTTAGCATGGCTTAAAAGCACAGGGCTGCTATTGCAGAGGACCCAAATTCGATTCCCAGAACCAATAGGCCAGCTCACAGCTCTCATTGCATTTGCAGAGGATCCAAAGCCACAACTAAGTTTCACTTACAAGTATTGATAGAGCTTATACACTCTGAACTTAAGTCACTTAGCAAAGCAGTTAATGCGAGCAGTAATCGGGATTTTATAATTTGGCATCAAAATCTCTGAAACTATAAAATATTTAATAAATGTAACTAAAGTCTCACAATCCCAGAGCAATCCTAGCACTTGGAAAGTGGAGGCAGGAGGATCATGAGATTTGAGCTACCTTTGAGCTTTTGTCAATCTTTCTCTCACAGCCCTGTACCACTTCTTACAAAAACAAAAATAAAAAAATATCTTTTATATAATACTACATAAAGAAGAATCAGTACTGATAAAATAAAAATAAGTGAAAAATTAAGCCTTCAAAAATATACAAATATCACCATCAAAATTATTTACATTTGAATTACCCTGCAATTAACTCAGTTCTCCCTCTCACATTCCTTTTGTGATCCTGACTTGACCAAGATTTTAACTAACATGCAAATCGAATGCTTCAGCTGTTTTTACCACGCCTTAAATCTGAGCGTTTTGGAGTGTCTTCAAATGAGCCAGATGAGAAACTACTTAATTAGGATTTTAATTATTTTCTTGCCTTCTGATGGTATCTGGAAGTCGCTGGGAAGCCGCCTGCTTCTGCCGTTTCTCAGCTGCTAACACTGCTCCCCAAGGCAGTGTTTGTGGTAAATTCCCAGCTCCGGGAGCGCCGCCGGATAGAAGCCCGCACCGCAGAGCTGGGAGGAGCTGCAGCCTGGCCTGAACTCTATCATCTCAGCGGGACACAACTGCCTCCTTTCAGTAGGATGGATTTAGTGTATTTTGGCTTCAGAGTCCTGTTGTATCTTTTGAACTTATCTGCATTCCTGCAGTGACTGAACTCCAAATAATAAAGCTGGCTGTTTAGTAGTCCAGCTTTTAAGCAGAATCAGATGAGGCCAGGCTTGTGTGTGTGTGTGTGTGTGTGTGTGTGTGTGTGTGTGTGTGTGTGTGTGTACAGTTCGTGTTTGTAAATATCTCTATTTGCAGCACACAGATTTTAAGGGCGAGATAATTAGGTTGATTATGACAACTGTCTTCAGTTTAAGACCTAACAACAGACTTAAAAGAAAACCTCTGTTCCATTTTTCAGGGGTGTCTCAGGGTTTTGCAGGTTTAGACATCTACTTTGTCAAATTGTTATTTTTAAGTAAAATTAACTCACGGATTACTAGGAAGCAGCTCGTGTTTGCGTAAAAATAAATAGAAAGTTAACCCTCTGTATTTGTTATGGTTGTGATTTACTCTGGAGCCTCGCTGTAACATTATCCACGAGCAGACAGTCTTTGGTTTAAAGTCCACTTTAATTCTGTCCAGAGTCACTGCTGGGATTTCTCAAGGGTCTCTCTCCATTTCACTTCTGTGCAATCAAGCTTGACCCTGGAGGACAGTGGTAGTTGGCAGAACTCTAAAGTCCGCCCACCAACGCTTCCTGTCCCAGGCTATTCAATCAAACCCCATCCCACGCCTATTGTGTAGATACAAAGTACTGATCTAACCACAAGATCCCTTTAAAGATTGATTTTTTTAAGTGTGTGTGTGTGTGTGTGTGTGTGTGTGTGTGTGTGTGTGTGTGTGTGGTCATATGTGGGTTATGGTGCCCAGTGAGGGCTGGAATTCCCCTGGAGCTGGAATTGCTGGTGGTTGTGAAGCTCCAGGGACCGTCACATCAGGCAGGTAGTTAGTTCTACAATCACAATGAACCAAAAAGTGAGACAACCTCAGTGCGCTCTGAGACAAACACGCCTGACAGCCCAGACCACAGCTCAGCAGGGTTTACACCGTGTTCAAGAGGCTAAAACACCCTGCCAAGACTTCTGGGGCATCTAACCTAAGTACAGGGCTAAGAGGTGGTTGGTGTCTTCAAGGACCAAGTGTGTGGGACTATGATAAGAAGTGAAGAAAGCTAACCCAACAGTGGCCATTCAGAGTGGCAGGCCTCTCTGCAAGCTGTCATTACATAAGGACTGAAGGTTTTCCAGTTTTCATGTAGCCCTGTGAGACCACTCATTCCTGCCTCCTCCTCTTGTTTGGCCTTTACTGTTCGATTTATCATCATCCTTGCTGCAGATAAACACAGTAAACAAATATGGCTGGGAATGTGGTTCTGTGGTAAAGTACTTTCCTAGAATGTGTAAGGCCCAGGATTCAATTGTCAAGGCCATTAGCACAAAGGGAGGGAAAGAGACAGAGGAAGAGGGGGAGGGGTATACCAGTGAAGGGTAGTATTTGTGTTTTCTCTAAAGTATAGTCTACACTCACCAACTAACATGGTCTTAGATGGTTCCCAGATATAATATCTTTATTCTTGTGATTCAAAAATAGAGAAAGTCTTCATTTGGTGCTAAAATGATTTAACACATAACTAACAGACAAATTTCACTTTTTAGAGCAAGCTTCAAGAGCAGCTCTATCCAGCCTCCTTAGATAATTACAGTATGTAGCAGGATTTTATTAATATATGCATGTATATTAATGTATGTATATTGTATAGGTGTGTGTGTATTTATTTTACTTTTGTATCTGGTAAATAATATTGACCTAACTAGTCTTGTTTATAATATAAAGTTTCCTTTAAGATATTTTTAAATCAAAGTTTTACTTATGTAGGTTAGTGCTGCTTTGTGTCTGTGGAGGGCAGAGGTCATCTTGTGTGAGTCAGTTCTCTCTTTCTGCCATTAGAATCTAGAAATCTACTTCGAGGCATCAAGCGCCCTTTACCTGCTGAGCCAATACTAAAGTATTTTGTCTAAGTAGTGATTTTGTTGAGTCTAAGTTGCCCATTCCCCATTTTGATATCTTTGGAATCAAAGTACAGCCTGCAATCTTTTGGCTTTTGGCTGCCCCCTTGCCCCATGGAGCAGTGCCAAGAAGTCATACGCACTGAGCCACTGGCCTGACCAACCCCACTCCGCAGTCCAAGACAAGCAAGCTTTTTGTCACATTCCTCTCTCCCTGAAACCAAACCTGGGAGACCCAGGGCTCAAAAAATTCAAGAGATTTTAGCACTGAGCAAGGCTGATAAAAGACAAAGGGGACTTATTGGGCAATGGCTACCCAGTTTGAATGTTCATCACCCATAAACAGGAAGCCATAAAGACTCCTTTCTTACATGGGATGGGGAACAGTGGAGAAAGTGTTACAGGTGGCAGATGTCTAAACAAGTATTTTCAACAGCTGAAAAACTAAAAAGGTAAGAAGGCATCGTGGTACAATTTAGTTGGCAATCCCCACCCCCACCCCCGAATGTTAGCGAAGTGCACTTCTTTTTCTCTGTCTCTATTTCTCCTTTCTGTCTCTCACTGGGAGTAGACAGTAGAGGATGTTATATGAAAATGGCAAATACAGTTAAGTTTAAGCAAGAGGTTATTCGATGAACGGGTAGCACAAGGCATAATTTTATGATGTTGGATACACAACCGAATGACACTGTTAAAACCTGTCTGTGGTTCAGAAGGAAGGTCAAGTTCAGCCTCTGACTGCTGGCATGTCACCCAAACTGCTGCCGGACATGAAGCCAGTGACCCGGCTCACCCTCAGCTCACCTCTGCATGTTCTTCCCTTCTCCTTTTTGCCACTTCTGTCCATCCACACCTTCTGCACGCCGCAATTCTCCGAGTCCTTACCAGCGGCAGAGCTGTGCACAGCTCTGCTGGGTGACCCTGAGGAGGGGCGCATGCGTGCTGCCTCCTGCTACAACCTTCATGAAGAGGAAAGCTGGAAGAGCAACTGGTGTTAGAAAGCGTGACCCACAGAGCCCATCAGGGTGCCGTGGGAACTCCTTAGAGCACCCGGATCTCACACACTTGTGATAGTTGGTACACTTGTGGGAGGGTGGCGCTCCATACTTACCGAAGCTACTGTTAGTTGCTGAACACAAGGAACACCTTAGGGACACTTCCACAGATGAGGGAGTTCGGAAAGAGCGAGCCTCCTGGCAGACCATCTCATCTTGGAGATGGACTTGGCCAGATGGAGAGCATCTGGTGGGACATAGCACTCTGTGTGATATACTATGAAATGTTGATCTATTTAGCTTCACCTAGATTGAGGACAATTTGCCAGAAATATAGCTATATTATACTATACAATATGAAGTCACAACCACAAACACATATGAACGGTGGTTCCCAAACTCACTCACGTGGGCGGCACCTGGAAGTCATGATACTCTTCTCGAAGTACCATAAATATTTATATATTTTAATAACAAGTCAACTGAGAACTGTTCTATTTAAAGCTATGCCTGTGTGTATATAATATAAAATCACTACCGTGAACACATATGTCCTCACAACTGAAAAATTCAGCTGTTTCCAAGTATTGTAAATGAGGACCATTTACTATTTGCTCATATGTGCTTTTCCACTGCCGACCTGACCGGCTATAAAACGAGGAAGAGAATTAAGAAAAATGTATGCGTACAAGCTTTAAATTCAAGGGGTAAATGCCCGCTCATTTTTTCCTCCCCTCCCCCTCCTCCTTCCCCTCCCCTTGTCCTCCCCTCCTCCTCTTTCTCCTCCTCCTCTTGTTCCTTCTCCTAATCTTTCTTCTCTTACTTCTTCTCCTCCTTTTTTGCTTCTTCTCTCTTTCCCCCTTCACCCTCCCTTGGAAAAAGCAAGGCCAACTTCCAAAATCCCCAATCATACTGGCAAACTGGTCATATTGTACAGAATTGTTCTCTGAAAAGCACCAGTGTAGAACAAACCCCTAATATACTAATCAAGATGCTGGCCTAGAGAGACCATGGTTTGCCTGAGGTCACAGAAATAACTTATGAGAAAGTTGAGACTAGACACCATCACATCTCACCCGATAATCCTGTGCCTTTTGCAAACCAGCCTTTATTTAAATTTAACCTCTCTTTGAAAACCAGGTGGTTCCTTTCAAATAGAGGCTGGAAGAGGTTGTGTAAAAGAAGAAATATGACATACCTGAACAGGCTCTG
This sequence comes from Rattus rattus, assembly GCF_011064425.1. NCBI lineage: Eukaryota > Metazoa > Chordata > Mammalia > Rodentia > Muridae > Rattus > Rattus rattus. The sequence goes on from NC_046154.1 coordinate 69,085,074, forward strand.
TTAGTCCTATATCCTCAAAGTAAACCCTATTAAGACCTAATATTTGGCCCCTTAAGTAAAAGTTTGCCCATCTTTGCCCTAATAAATAAAAATGTTATATTGGACAGTATTCCCATCAGGAAGGCAAACACATTTTTATTTCATGCTTCAGGCCTGTCTATTTGAGAAGAGGGTTTTTGTGTCAGGGATGTGCAAGAGTTAATTTTATGTCAATTTGACTGGATTAGATATTTAGGTGTGTCCATGGGGATGTCTCTGGAAAATATTAGCATACAAATCAATAGACTACATAAGTCAGATGAGCCTTTCCACGGTAATGGATATTGCCTTAGCGGCCGAGGACCTTGGAAATAATAAGGTGGGTGGGGGGAGGTTTCACAAGCTCTCTGCTTGACTTTTTCAAATGGACCATCTATCTCCTGCCTGTGATGCTCTTGGCTCTCAAGCCTTCAGACTTGGGCTAGAATCTATCAGCTCCTCAGCTCTTGGGCCTCTTAACTAAACCATCATCTATCTTGGGTCTCCAAATTGCAAAGATGGATCACTGGATATTTTTTGTTTTGTCTTCATAATGGCGTGAACCAAAAATAGGCAGATGAGAGACAGATTAATATATTAATAGGTAGGGAGGTAGGTAGATCATAAATATGTAGGTAGGTAGATAGATATATAGATAGATAGAGATAGATAGATAGATAGATAGATAGATAGATAGATAAATAGATAGATAGATAGATAGATAGAGCCAGACAGACAGACAGTCTTCTTTAGTTTTGTTTCTTTGACTAATACACAATGGTCTGATGCTTTCAGTTAGCAACCTTTACATGTGTAGGAGGACTGCCTTCTGCATACATACTGTGGTGATCAATGACAGTTTAGATCATTTGGAAAGACTACAGTATTATTTGCAGACTATACTTTGCATAAGCCTACCCCTTGCACATCCGTAGAGCTTCCTTAACTGTGCTCACCCGGTTGTGTCATGCGTCCCATGCTTGTGCCAGCCACTACTTGAGAAGAGAGGTCACCTACCCTTCTTGTGCAAGGTCACAAATGTCAAACGATAACCCTCACTTTACATTTTGTTTTCCATTTTGTCCCTACTAACTTATAGCAGGTTGCTGGATCTTTCTATAGCTTCCTCTTCTGAAACACAAGAGTAACTATAGCCCTGCTTCATAGAATGAATAGATCAGCCTGCAGCTCTGACCCAAGGTCTGCTGAGGAGAGCCATACAGTCACTGGGAGCCAGCACTGCCAATGCATATGGTCTCCCCTCTACAGATGAGGAGAGTGAGGCTAAGGACCTTATGTAAGGCCACCTCAATGACATTGTTAATGGCACAAGTTAGTTCCCGACAGAACTGGAACTAAGCACTCATCATACTTCTTTGTCCCTGGCTTGAGAATTAAAGGTGATTTTTAAATTTTCTTCTTTGTCCTTGTCTTATTAGGGTTTCCATTGCTATGAAGAGACTTTTATAGAGGGCAGCATTTAACATGGGCTGGCTTACAGTCTCAGAGGTTTAGTCCATTATCATCATGGTGAAGCACGGCAGCACACAGACCATGAATCCAGACAATAGAAAATGTTGACAGACATGATGCTTGAAGAGCCAAGGCAGACAGGAAGGGACTATAATTCCACACTGGACAGAGCTTCAGCATAGAGACCTCAAATCCCATCCCACAGTAACAAACTTCCTCCAACAAGGCCACACCTCCTCCAAGGCCACACCTCCTAATAGTGCCACTCCCCATGGGCCAAGCATTTAAAGGCCTGTGTCTATAGGAGTCATTCCTATTCAAACCACCACAGTACTTTTTTCTCTAATCTTAAATAGTGGGCATGTTTGACATCAACAATCAGAAAATATTAAATTGTGTAACATTACCTTAAAATGGAATGTAACAATTGTCACACACAAATGTATCCTTTATGTTTAGAATGCTAGGCGTTACACCATGGAACTGCTGTCCCCTTTACCTTCTATGTACTGTGTCTCCTGACTGCTCTGACATCCCAGATTTTTACCTCCAACTGCACTTCATTCCCCCCATGCCTAACAATGAGCTTAAAATATGTAGAGCTCTGTCAGAAGCGTTGTCTCAACTCTCAAAGCAGTGTTTGCAGGTGATATTATTATTCCTATTATTAGGCACACTTCATTGATGATATTGGGCTATTAGGAATTTAAGGCCATTTAATAAGCAAGGAGCCAAATCAAGAGTCCAGTCCAAATGTTCAGACCCTAACTATCTTCTTATGTAGTTCCCCTGTCTTCTGCATGTTTTGCTCTTCTTCTGTCCCACATGACATTGACCTGTGAAACATACATGCTGATGAGCTGACCTACGAACCCTTGATTTCTCTAGCCTGATTTCACAGCGCTGCCGCTCACTCGTGTTCAATAGGGCCGGGCATTAGATGCACAGCTTGTTTTAAGTATGTCAAATAGAAGCTCTTCTTATTCAAATATTGTTCTTTGCTCTGAAAACATTAAGTGGCCTTCAGGGATTAGCCACAACAAACAATTTTCTTCTCTTTCTCTCTACTTTTAAATTTTTATTTTCTTAATTAATTGATTAATCCAACTAGAAGGACTAAGGAAATGGGGGGACACTAAGCACACATAAGATACGATTGTTCTGCTACCCGTGTATAAATATATCCTGGATGAGTAGCCAGGCAGTCAACCAAGAGAGTAAACTGGCTCTTTATGCTCTGGTGTGAATTTTATAGAAGGAATATTCTGAGCACATATTCACTGCTATTTTAAAAAAAAAGCAGCATTATGCTTCAACCCAGCATTTCCACCCCTAGGAGTCACACCTAGATTATAATAGATTGTGCGAGCAAAAGCTTATATAAAGTGATGTTCATTGTTGTTATTTAGAATGGCAAAAATTATAACAACTCATATGCAAAATAAAGTGCTATTAAACAGAAGATGACATTTCGTGGGATAGAGCACTAAGCAGCCATTAATATCATGCTATAGGAGACAATTTAATAGCGTGGGATTTTTCATCATTTGTTATTAAATTAAAAAGAAGCTTACAAAACAATATTTGAAGTGTGTTCCCAATTTTATTTTGTTTCTATGAACACAGAAAATAGATTGGATAAATAAACACTAAAAGGTTAACTCCGTGGTTTCTAAACGATGGAATTATGAATAATTTAGATTACTTGTTTGTGCCTTTTTATCTTACCATCTTCATAATAAGTACTACTTTATAATCAGAAAAAGATATTCATAACAAGAAAAGCAGTGCAGACAGGAGAAAAGGCTCTTACAGCCTAAGATCAATTTTAGCAAGACAAGTTTCTTTAGAGCACTTCTAAAAACAATATTCCCTGTACGTACTCACATAGGCCCTACTTTCTGACACTGTAGCAGACCTGCACAGCCGACTGGAATGCACCAGGAAAGGTGAAGCTGTGTCTTTCAATATTCAAGTTTCTTTTATTAGTTTATTTTAACTTCAGACCTTCACAATTACGATTTAAAATGCTGCCTTTTAGAAGAATTTTAAAAGACAGAGAAGTTACCAGTTACACTTGCTGACCCGATTTGATTTTATTTATTTATGTATTTTTTGGTCAATTGTTATTCTACACTTCTCGCCAATTACCTGTGTTCCGTGTTGCATAGACGACTATGGTTCCCAGGGGCTGTGGGACACAGGGGTAGAGTATACCATTATAGCACAGTTTTAGAAACATCACCTTTTGTCTGTGGCTCTTTCTAGACTCTCCTGCCTGGGCGCTGATTGTGTTTTATTAATTGTGCATGAATGCAGTCATCTTTTGAATATAAATCAAAAGTATTCTCCTCCTTCCATTAGCATTATTCTTCTAATCCTTCTTAGGTATCATCTGCTGAATCCCTCTTCTAGCTCATTAATAACGTGGCTAAACAAGGCTAGCTTCTGTACCTGCAACGCCACCAGAAACTGCTTATGTCTAAGAGATCACCGTTCATCATTGATGTCTGCATGGAGCCAAGTTTTAATACCTGTGACAAAAGGTCTCATCCTAGCCAACTTAAATCTGTTGCGTAAGTAATTCTGTGAGACACCATATATGATTTTGTAACGTTTAGTATCTGAAGTCTAATGCCCCATCTCCTCCCCGGACATTCTGAGTCCTTGCCTTTCTGAGTTCTTTTTTTCTGTCATCACAAGTCACCTAACTAAATAAGACACTATCTTCAGCTCTTTGTTGTTTGTTGTTTGTTTGTTTGGTGTTTTGGCCCCTGCTTTTAGTCACTGAATCCCACCTTCCTGTCATTCTCCCTTAAGGAAGTTTTACGACTGCTGGTCACTCTATGGTATGGTTCTCAATCTGTGAGTCGAGACCCCTTTGGGATCACATACCAGATATTTAACATTGTGATTTATATCAGTAGCAAAATTACAGTTGTGAAGCAGCAATGGAATAATTTAATGGTTGGAGGTCACCACCACAGGAGGAACTGCATTTAAGGGTCACAGCTTAAGGAAGGTTGAGAACCACTGCTCTGTGGAATCCTCCTTCCCTTCCTCCCTTCACCTGAAGCATCCAAGACAACTTTTTTAAAAACAAATAATTATTTTAATTAATCTCTCAACCTGTAAATTTTAAAGTTAGATATCTTCCTAACTTATTCCTCCGTGAGGCCTTCCAAAATTAGCCACCATTCTGCAGCCACGGCCCTACACTCACGCCCACTACCTCATAACTAAACATTCTCTGTTACCCCAAAGCTCCGGGTGTTGTTATAAACTCCCAAGTACAGCAGACATGCAGGATCCAGAACGAGCAATGCCCTGCGGGATCCAGAACGAGCAATGCCCACCCGGCTCCTTCACATCTGACTCTGTTCTCGCCCACACACTTTAAGCCAAGATGCTGTGAGAGCTGGTGCAGGAACCATGACAACTCTTTTGCTACCTGCCACTACCTGCTCCTTGTTCCCCTCCATGCCAATGGCGTCAAGAGTTAGATCTTAGACTAGTAAAGGTCACCTCTCTAAGAAAAATGGCCCTGCTCCCTTTAATTTCCCTGACTTCCTTTATCTAGCAATTTACGTCCTGAGTTCAAAGGCTTTCCTTCGTGTGTAACTGAAGCAACAACATTCTGATTAAACAATTAATTAGTAAGCGGGGTTTATTTTTTAATTGACCCCTAAATTTGTGTCCGACATTGCACTATAAATGCCATAGAAGCATTTTAAAACTGCATTACAACCCATAAGGAGATCAACTGAGTGTTATAAAATCAATTTGGTAGGTCACAGCTAACATTTTAAAAAAAGAACATCAGATCATAAGTTATGTGTATTCCTGGGTCTAAATGTCATTTGCATTTTTATGGGGTGAGTCCCAGTTATTTTTTTTTAAAGAACAATATTCTGGACAACATAAAAGGATACATCCTTATTTCCCTTCTGTGCCCAGAGTCTATTCCAGAAGTGTGTAACTTGAGCACAGGGAAGCAAATGATTCTGTACTTTTCTAACTCAGTTCTGGCTTACAGACAGGTTTGCGTGTGGGTTTGGTCAGGGGTTTTGATAGGCAAAGTGGTCCTGTGGCTGGGACTACTGCAAGTGACTAGACTAGGGATTCTGTTTAAAGAACAGTTTATTAAAAAAAAAAGAAAGAAAGAAAGAAAGAAAGAAAGAAAGAAAGAAAAACAAACCTGTCTGACAACTAATGATTGAATGGAGTGGATAGACCTTTACATAAAGATTCCCAAACAAGATTTGCTAAAACTGATTATGCGAGTAAGCGAAGTCTGTGATCTACTGTAATGAAATCGAGTACCACAGAGACTGTGGCTCTAACTGGCCCACCCGCCCAGGCACACCACATCTCAGCCTTGATGGATGCTTCCTTTCCTCACATAGCCCTCCTGCAATTCCCCACAGTTTCTTTAGTCAAATGCCACTAGTAGCATATAAAGCCACCATTGACTGTTTACCCTATGTCCTCCTCAGGACTGTCAGTCTACAGTGACATCATTTGATAATATCTTCACTTTCATTTTTCTTATCACTGGGTCATGCCCAGACGCAGGGTCTGCCTACATTCCATAAATACTCACTAAACAAATAACATCCAGAAGATCTCTAGATTATCTGGATGCTACAAATTGTTTCCTATTTTGGAATAGCATGAGGGTGACTGAAGTGTGGGTAACCAAGGATTTTTACTTTTGCTGATCTATGTTTCCTAGAAAGTGCATAAATAATATCTTACCATTTAAAATGAGTAAAAGGTTTTGCTTCAGGGGAATAAGATCGGGCTTTGTTCCTCTCGCCTTTTGGACGCATCCCCTTTCCTAATTCTCAAGCGCCTCTTCATTTTCCACATGAGAAGCAAGAAACTCTAGCGAAAAGCATTGCTAGATCTTTCCCTAGGAGGACAGATGATAGGTGTGAGCGGAGGACGGATAGGTGTGAGCAGAGGAATTGACATGAGCACGACCATGCACACCTGAAGGAACGGTCCTTTAAATGATTTAAGTTAATCATTTAATAGAGTGACAATCACGATAACTTAAACTCATTGTAGATTCTCAGAGTTCACTTCCTTTTGAGCCCTTTGGCGGTCAGAAACACTTGCGAGCAGTGGGTAGAAACTCCTAGTAAATGTGCATCGTGCCAATCAGGCCCGACTTTGAAAGTAATTTCTGGGAAGGCCCCAAACCAACCGTGGATTTTGGAACAGGGGTCTCTGCTTTCTGCTGCCTGTGGAAATGTTCACCAACCTCAAATTACTTGATCTAAAGAAACTTGCTACGGCTAGGCCAAGCTGGTAGTCACCACCACAAACAGGCATTTTAAGTGATTCGATGTGATTTCTGCCCTATCACACTGGGTAGCAGAACACAGACTAGATTTCAGGTTTATAATTTCATACATTTCCCCTCAAATACATTTTATTTGAATTCAAATGGTAAGTAAAGCTTTGATAAAGCCCCATATAGCCGTGTTCTTCAAGGTTTTCAGAGGTGTATTTTATAACACGATGGTGATGAAGAGGTCAGAATTCCGCATCTTACTTCATTTTCTTCTTGAGGTAGATCCTGTGTGCACGGTGTGCATGGTGTGCACCGACGGCTCTCCAAGAGCCTGCCACCTTGGCAAACTAGAGCAGGAGAGAAAACTGCAGAACGCTACACGGCAGGCCAGCGGCCTCTCGGCAGGCCAACAGGCCAGTCTACTAATGGGCTTTTGTATTTCGTAATTAAATAAAGAAGTCATGTAATGTATGCTTATCTCTTTACTTGATGGAATTTTGGTCTCTTGAGCTACCTAAGGTACGTGGGTCATAAATAAAATTCTAAATATATTTTAAAAGCCTGGAGCATATGTTTGAAGAAGGAGAATTCCCTTTTAGAGAAGTAAAAAGAGCTGGGAAATTTAAGGAATTTGTGTGTTGTCGTTGTTGTTTTTCAAAAGAGAAATAAAACCCTGATGGTTTCTTCTCCCTTGGTTTCTGTTTTGACAGTTGCGGGTGTGACAGCCAGTGTGACAGCCAGTATTCCCATATCATAACTAATATCTGTTTATGGAGTAAACAAAAAGCGTCATCCCAGAATGCTCTCCTTCAGAACACCTCTGTCTCTGGACCCAGTTGCCACATTACGATCATGACAACAAATGAATTGATGGCAGCATCTGCTTAACCTGGCGCCTTTCCACGTGTTACAACTGTACTGTCCTTACCTGAGATGTTCTGTTTGATGTAGTCTAATTTCTTCATTTCCTAGTCACCAAACTGAGCTTAATCTAATCAACACAGACGGAAAAGCTGTCAGTTTTAAGGGCCCCTTGTCTTCTTATCCTTGGTGCTTAAAGAACATATAAATCGAATATTGTCTTAATCTAAATGGTGGATTTCTGATGTCACATTAATATTCCAAGACTGTGTCTGCTGTGTGTTAAACACTAAGATCATTCGATGGGGTTTTCTAGTTTCTTGAACATGTCAAATGAATACTAGCTGGTATTTGTGACATACATTTTTATGCAAAAGGAAAAGCCAGTTAGTAAAATTATAAACCCTTTTGTAAGTCCCAGAATGACTTCAGATCATATTTAATATACCAAACAGTTAATATTATGTTCTCCATGAATTACAATAATCTTAATCCTACAGAGGAAAGATAAGTAATTCAACAAGAACCCACTTTCCACTTTACCTCTAATAATAATTGTGTTTTAGTAAGGAACTAGAGGTGATTTTCCTATGACCGGAGGGGGGGGAAAATCATTGACCTTTCATAATAAAAATTTGTGAAATGCCCTTAAACAAAGAAAATTAGGCTCGTCTATCCTCTGACATTCAGATGCCAAACAGACAGCCAGGTTAATTCTACTTACAATCTGGATAGTTTCCAAGTGCCATATTTGTATTTATGTATGATGTTATCAGCATAAGATTGGTACATCATCAGGGGTTGGGGATTTAGCTCAGTGGTAGAGCGCTTGCCTAGGAAGTGCAAGGCCCTGGGTTCGGTCCCCAGCTCCGAAAAAAAAAAAAAAAAAAAAAGAAAAAAGAAGAAAAAAAAAAGATTGGTACATCATCTAGTTATTGATATTCAAGTACAAGTTGCAAAACAATCTATAGTTCAATCAGAGTGGACATATTATTACAATCATTTATTTTTAATATGTGATCGGATACCCAGACACCACAAAATCCAACATTCCCATCCACACTGGATGTTCAATGAAAACTAATTATGTGTATAGAAACCCATTCTATAGTTACTCTGCCCTCCACAAGAGCTTCAGAACATAAGTGTATGGCCAATGTTGCCCTCTAGTGGTCAGCAAACCCAGATGAGTTGGAGTACCCGAGAGTCCTCTCTTGAGTTGTACATGAGACAGATATTTTTGACAGGGAGACAAACTTGCAAGTTGGAAACAGACACTTTAATAAAGCCTGTGTGATAATCTCAGTGGAGAAAATTGGTTTCATTATTATAACACCATATTTGATTGTCTTCTCTACTAAGGCTATACTCAGTGCAAAGATTAACTGGGCTGTATCGATGTAGTTAAAAAGAAACTTTTGAGGAATGTTCTGAGAGTTATAAATAAAATGTTTTATTGTTTTAATATTGATGTTCCCCGTGTAATTTGTGGATTCTCATTTTCATATTACAAAGGCACATCGCTCAACTGCAATCTTCATCCTCTGTGTGTTCTAATCGCAGAAGAACCTTCGGCCTTTCTTCTGGTCCTCTTGCCTGTGGTCAGTGATTAGCATGACTCCAGTGCCATCCCTTCTCTATGCATGATTCCAAGAGAGACTTTAACACCATGTTTCTGGCTCAGGGATAAGTATCCATATGCCCTGAGGTAGACAGAAATGGAACTCTTGCCCTCATGGCAACTTCTCTTCTTGCTAGAACACTCTACCACAATGGTTCTTAACATGTCTCTCTCGACCCCTCTGGGCATCCAGCGACCCTTTCACAGGGGTCACCTAAGACCATCAGAAAACACAGATACTTGCATTATTATTCACAAGAGTAGCAACATCATAGCTATGAAGTAACAACAAAAATATCTTTTGTGGTTGGGGTCATAAAACATGAGGAACTGCAGTAAAGGGTCACAGCATTAGGGAGGTTGGAAACCACTGCTCTAGTGCTCCTCCCCGCTCTCCGCACTGTCTATTCACAAAGCCTCAAGGGAGGGTGCAGCTTAGATTGAACTCAGTGGGTCTACCTGCCACTGCCTTGTAGGAAGCTAAGCTGTGTGACTGCTTCACAGTTTAGCATTTGCTTTCTGAAGAAACTAAAGTTATTCACTATTCAAAGGTGAAAAGGTGAAAAGGGGGCTAAAGTATTGTCATTAATAAAACTTAGAGTAGTGGCACACGTACAGGACCCAATACTATTAACAACATTGGCAAGAATTTGGCATAGAGGCATGCCCTGGCAAGCATTTTGTGCCCTCCAGCTGCACTAGCCATAACTCGGGAGAATCTAATTTACATTACTCAGCATTAGACCTGGAAAGACCTAGCTCATCCATCAATGGTCCAGACACCAGCAGCATTCGAGGTGTAATTTGAAGTTGATGAACATTTGCTGTCTAGGAGATGAGGCTATTTTCTCTCTATACAAAAGAATTTGCACCTGTCTATGACAGTCAGAGCCAATTATGGGTAAAACTCTAATTTGTTTACAGTCTAGACTCCTAAAACAATGATTCCCAGCTGGATTACTCCTCATCCCCAACAGCGAGAGGATCCCTGGCCATCTAAAGGCCTCCTGGAGGTCACTACATATGCATCCAGGTCCATAGATTTAAGGACTGTGTATTCTAGGCCTCATTTCTCAGTCTTTCTCCTACCTTGAATATTCTACTCACTAACCGACCCCTATATGAAACAAGATGTTTCATTTTCCACTGTTTCTCTCACCATTGGATGATAGATAATGGTGATAAGTTAATAAAATAAAATATACTCAGTATTACTGGAGTCACTTTTTAAAAGCATATAGCTCTATTTGTATAAATACACCACAGTGAGATACAATCTTTAAAGAAATTTTTACTTAAAAGTAACTGTCAATATTAAAGTTTCAAGTGAAAGTTCATGGAATAAATATTTCTCAACAAATAAGTGTTTTAGATTTGTCAAATCACTCTCATCTTTACACTGCTCAATCTTTGTTTAAAGAGCTATTATACCCTTATGTAGCCATCTATTCATAAAATACTCTCCCTAAACCATAGATGTTTAAGTTTACAGGCTTAAGTGATCAAAATCTAAGTGTGGTATCACTACTTATCCAGAAAGACTTAAATTTTTATTTCAGATCATTACTAATAACCTGAAATTACTTATTTCCAATAATTTCTGGAAAGAATGTGAGAAAGGTTGATCTTCCACACACTAGAGTGCAAGTTGGGATAGCCACTGTAATTGGGCAGAAGAAAGCAAAGTATAATCCACCCAGCATGGCCACTCTCAGGCAAAACACCTAACACGAATACTTAGGCTCAGGCAAAAGTCCATCTAGAATGTTCAGAACAACACTGGTTACAAAAATCAAAAGTGAGAACAGCATGTACAAGGAACCAAGTGTGACACATTCAAGTAGTGAAAAGTCTTCATACCGGCCAGAATAAATGAACTAAAGAGCCACGCAATAGGTGGGATCTATATCAAAAACCATGGCAGAAGAAAAAGAAGGGAGGATATGCTGCAGGGGTCAGTTCACACAAAACCAAGCAAAAGTCAAGTACATTGTTAGAAAGCACGAGACTGCTTACTAGGTGAGGGGAGAAACAGAGAGAATGAGAGAGGCTTCAGTCACTATCATTCTGTCTTGATATGTTCTTTGGTTTGGTTTTGTGCCAGAAGTTGAAACTGTGAATGTGCACACACCAAACATGTCTTCTACCAGTGAACACAGTCCAAGCCCTCTTCTTCATCTAATGGTCTCATTCTGTGAAAATGTTTCAAGCTCTGTAATAAGTTGATGTGCTCCTACCTCTGTGTGTATTTTACTTCCACATTGTAATCTATTCCAAATGCACATTACCAACTCTTCGAAAGGCTTAGAAGTGCAATCTAAAAATAGCAAGTTTAATTGCCTGCCATTCTTAAGCTTTATCATTGCATCTATAGAAAGTTATTGATCAATTCACCAGATTTACCAAATTTTGTGGTTAGTCATGTAATATTTTACTTCAGAACCTTAGAAGTGTAGTCGCTGTAATCATCCTTCTCATAGCATAGTGAATATTAACATCAATAAAGCTATCAACTAAGTGGTTTTCATCAGTATTTTCAAGTCAATTACCCATAGGAAGCATATGCAAAATAGTTATGAAATAGTCACATATTAGTACTCACATATGTTGTTCTCATGTCAGGACAGAGAAAACATATAGAAGAAACAAAAATCATTCCTGGGTCGTAGGTACTAACAGCCAAACTGGTGCTATCAAGCATCTTGCCAAAAACCATTAACAGATAATCCTGTCTGCTGATCCCTGAGTTGTCAATGGGAGTTAAGAGAATGAGGAGTAACCGTGACAGACACAGACTGCAGCCAGTAGATCAGGTGCTAAGACAAGACTGGATTCTGTCCTTGCACCTAAAGCAGCCTTAACACTTCATACTCCCTAATGCGTTTATCCATGTCATTCTGCCCAGAAATAAACACAGTTGCAGATCGAGGATACAGTCTGCCTAAAGATTGCTGAATTATACAGGCCTGGCCTGAGAATAATTCTTTTTCTTTTTGTATGAACGTGTTGAAGAGAGGCTGCTTTTCCACTTGGCTGCATCCCCTGCACCCCCTCTGCATTGCTTATCTGCTCTCAGCGCCGGCTGCTCCATCCAGCCACTCTGAGACATTAACACACACTGTCAGATTCAGGCTGGGGAGGGGGATCTTCGGTGCAGCTTGACTCATATTTTAGATGGTGCAAGTCTAGGGATATTTTTGAGTAGCAAGACCCTAGATAAGGAGAAAGAATCAGTCTCCTTTTTGTTGTTTTGTATAAGTCACAGGATTTCAGAAATGTGGGGTGCAAACATAGGTAGAGTTCGAAAGGGGGGATCACACACCTCGGCAAGCAGAGCATTTTGAAGTCAGGTGGCTTCATGGGATGAATGGGGACGGAGTGGGGGGGGCAGCCATTGTTAGGACTATTCCTGCCAAACCAAACAAACTCATCATGGTGTTCGGGCGAGCTTCTGGAATAAAAGCGTTCACAGTGACAGAGCATGTATTGAAGTGGTTTCTGCATGTTGTACAAATGCTGGGCCCAGAGATTAAAGGGTAGATAGGGAAACTAAAAGAATATACAGGACTTGCATAATGAGGAAGATTTACTGCTACTGTATCCCAGACTAAATCAATATCTGGCATACTAACTGAGCCAGATATCCAGAGAACATGATCGCGCTTCGCTTCTTCCCTGTAATGGATTCTCTCGCTGTCAAGTAACGTGAGCCTACAGACTGCACTTTAAAAGTTCTCCAAGACAAAACTCTGATTAAGAAAATAATGTGTTTGTTGAAAACTCTGATACCTGCAAGCCCAAGGCCACGTATTTTTTTCAGGTAACTAAATGGCTCTAAAAACAATTCTATTTCTTATTGGTTGCCTTAAAGAAGCACGCTACTGTATAATACATAGGATTTGACTCTGAGGAGTCAGACCTATTCCAAGGCTAATGTGTTCGGGTAGCCATTTGGAAAGGAAATGAAAAGACATTAGTTCGTGATCAAGTAAGGCATAGGGGACCCTAAGGAACCCTGATGAAGTGGCGGGTAAGTCAGCAACCTCCTCCAGTTGGCTGAACGCCCATCTTTAAAGGATGTCAAAGGAATATAAATGCTGTACCTAGCCCACACTGTTAGGTCTGAACACTTTTCCCTGCTACTTCAATTCCTTGCTATTTACCTTGGCTTCTGAGTTCTTTCCCACACCCGCCTCTCTCTTCTTTATGTTTTTTTCCTCCACCTACCTGCTGTTTAAAGGACTGAGTTGAGAAAGTGTCCTCCCATTGTACCAGGAAACTGCTGAAATGATCACCAGCCCCATCTTGTCCTGACCTAGAGTCTCTTTCTATATTATACAGCAGTGGTTCTCAACCTTTCTAGTACCCGACCATTTAATATAGTCCTTCTTGTTGTGGTGACCTCCAACCATAAAATTATTTTGTTGCTACTGTGTAACTATAATTTTGCTACCATTTTGAATTATAATATCTGATATATAGGATTACCTGATATGCAACCACCAAAGGAGTCACAAACCATAGGTTAAGAACTACTGCTTTAGACACCCTCAGACAATAAATAAATAAATAAATAATAGATAGATAGATAGATAGATAGATAGATAGATAGATAGATAGATAACCAATCAATCAATCTGTTTGGAATACAACTAAAACCACTTGACCTAAACCAGGAGCATAGGAAAGGAGGGTACATTGAGGGCAACATGGAATTTACTGCTCATCTATAAATCCTATACGTACAGATGTCAACAAATATGTTTTTTTAGATTCAGGAGAGTGTGGTGGTTAGAACACTTACTTTGCCTTTATATCCCTAAGGTTCAAATCTCAGCTCTGCCACTTACCAACAGCAACACACTGTCTATGTTGCTGTATGTTATTCCTGTTGATAAACTGGGATGATGACAATATTGGTCCACAAAGGGGTTCTGTGAGCAATCTTGACTGTTACTATGCTTGGGTTGGGGTATGCCTAGGATCTTGGGAAAGTGTTAAACCTGAAAACTTTGAGGGGAAAAACCAAAATCCACAACTTTATTTTAGACATTCAGCCAGTACTGGCCAGATACTGGCTATAGAACCCTAAGTCGGGATTTTTGAGAGCAGCCCTGCATGTGAGGAAGGCAGGCTTATATATAGCTGAGGGGTAGGGGGCTTTCCAAATGGGGGATTTGGCAAAGTTACAGGAGCAGAACATAGTCATGCCAAGGTAATCATAGTGACCTGAAATAAAGGCATGATTGCCATTCCTGGAACAGGCAGTACAGAACCATTTGTAGTTAAGGTTACAGGTGAGGCATAGCCCAATTCTTAAGAGAGAGGTTTAATCACAAACAGGATCAAACGAGTTTGTCTTTACTATAAAAAGGCTGAAAAGGCCTAAGATGAATGCAGGCTAATTCTTCAGAAAGCACATTCCTCATGTTATCTATGTGGACACTTATAGAGACATATTATGGGGGCTCTGACTCACCTTCTGGTAGATTAAAAGTCTCTTTTCCTCCACACATTCTCACTTGCATGATGCTTCTTTCTTGCGAGCCCAAAGCACTTAGTCAACTAGCCACAGATTAACCCTTCTGAAACTGTGAGCCGAAGGAAATCCTTCTTTCTCTTCTGTCAGATATCTTGTCACATGGCTGAGCAAGGGGCGGGTTAACACAGTTCCTACCTCTGAAGTAGAACCATGAGTATTGACAGTTGCTAAGTGTAAGGTTTGTTTGTATTTTACTTTGTGTCCTCCCTGTCAAGGAATATCGTCTTTGCCAAGGTTAATGACTCCATGATAATTAGAAGCAGCTTGACTCCAGAAGATGAGGATGTATCTAATGTTCCTCAGCAAAAATGGTAAATGCCGAGTCCTTTAGAACAGCCCTTAAGACTGTGGGAAAGAACTCTGAAAACATGAGTTTAAGAATGTTTAATTCTCAACTATGCAAAATATAAGCAGCTTGACTCCAAGAGGTAAAGATGTATCTAATGTTCCTCAGCAAAAATGGTAAATGCCGAGTCCTTTAGAACAGTCCTTAAGACTGTGGGAAAGAACTCTGAAAACATGAGTTCAAGAATGTTTAATTCTCAACTATGCAAAATATAAGGATGCATTATGAATTATATGAGGGGCTTCACAGACCTGTAAGAACAGAGACAGCTGCACTATGAGTCAGCTTGTCAGAAAGATATTAAAGAAGGAGATAAAGATTTAGGGAGTGGTGATCACAGGGCAAGATCTCACCCAGCTAAGTTTATTGTTTGTACTTACAAAGGCAGGCAGGCAGGCAGATTCCTGAGTTCAACGTCAGCCTGGGACAAGATAGATGAGGCCCAGGTAGGGTGGGAATGGTGATCTCAGAGCTGGATTCCATCCAGCTAGTTTATTGTCTGTACTTATAAAGGTGGGCAGATCTCTGAATTTATTTGGCATGTAAAAAAAATGTACTTGCTGTCTTCTAAAAATTAAGGAGCTAAGTTTAAAAATGCTAATTCATTTGGATAATCAAAAGAGAACCTAAAGTAATCAATTGAATTGATATGTAAATAAAAGACTGGGTTTGTAAAAGAGAGCTACCCAGAGAAAACTTCTTGGAAAGTGAACACGGCTCTTTTAGAATTTTTCTAGCAGGGCTTCTGACTTTGGAAAATCTAAGACATTTTTCCTAGCAGCTTTTCTGACTTTAGTTGGAAAACCCATGAGCTATCATCCAGAAAGCTTTTAGATTTTTTTCTAGCAAGAGCTGAGCTGTCTGGAGATCTCTGTAGAGCTGTCTCAAGCAGAGCACAAGGTTGTCAGCTTGCACCCAACCTCATTGACCTCAAGTCATTCTTTAACTGCTCCCAAACGCCCCTTCCCCAGAACCCATTCCAAGCCCAGGCTGGTCCTCAGCAGTCACAGAAACAGTAAATTATTAGAAGCAGCATCCAGAATCATGCAGCCTTCGAATCAGGCTGAGAAGAAGTCACCAAGGCTAGGTTCTAATTCAGGCACAAAAGGCTTTGGGCAGAGTTTGGTTTAAATTTACCTAATTGACCATAAACACATACATATACAATAAAATTAGCAATCAAAAGGAACTGTCTTCCTCAAGGGCTTCTTCCCTAGAACTTTCTCCTGGCCTCTGTGAGCACTACAGGCAAGTGCAGATACACATGCAGACAAAGCATCCTTACCCTGAAGATGAAAATAAATGTTTTTTGTTTTTAAAGAATCTTTTATTTAAAAATTGTTATTTATTTTTAAAAGAAATTGCCCTCCAAAAAGTTTACAGTTTTCTAAAGCTATCTTTCATTCTCCTGTCACCATAAATACAGTATGCTCTTTCCTACGGAAATCTACAAGACTAAGTTATCTGAGTACAGGCTGTGAAAATTCAGTGGCAGAGCTAATGTCTCTTCTCATCCTGTGGTTATAGAAAAAGTGAGTATTTAATATATGCTGAACATGAATTAACAGATGACCCACAGATGGAAGGCTCAGCCTTTCTTACCTCCATCTCACATGCTTCACCCCCCTTGGTCAGTGGGCTCTGGGTCTCTCTAAGAATTCCTCTCATTTGTGTACAAATGAAAACTTTCTAGTAAGTTAAAATCTGTGACTACAAAAAGACTTCACTATGCCACGACTAACATTTACACCTTCAAATCAGTTGCAGTTTAAATTAAACTTTCTCCCCAGTTAAACTTCTGACACTGGAAAAACATAATTTTAATGAAAAAGGTTAGAGCTAAATATTCAGACTTCAGTTTCCTCATCTATAAAACAACTATAATTATAATAAATACAGCTTAAGAATATTATGGGCATAAAGAAAGTAATATATATATATATATATATATATATTCCATATAGAGTTACTTTGACCCATAAGATTTTTTAAACTGACTTAAATTCTTTCTTAAACACTTTGAGAAGTCAAACATCCTCCATAAAAATTCCGCACACTTTTGTGGAGTTGGCTAACAGTTCCCTTCCCAGCACTGCCCTTCTTCTCTCATGAGTGATAAGACAAGGGCATGCACATGATTGGGCAGAAGTCTGTGGTGAGATTATTATCCTTAGAGCAAATTTCATATACAGCTCGGTGGTCAGAGCACTTTCATCGTCATAGGGAAAAAATGACTCTTTCCTCTTCTCTCTGTCAGCACAGCAAGTTTTAAAGCTTTCTATGTGCATGTGAGATTTTTCTTGTTGCTGTCTCCTGGTTTGGTTTGGAATTTTACAGTGATGAGTATTAAACCCAGGGTCTGGGGCCAGAGATGTGGCTCAGTGGTTAAGAATGCTTACTGCTCTTGCAAAGCACCCAACTTTGGTTCCCAATAACCACATTAGGCTGTTCTCAACCTCTGGCAGATATAGCTCCAGTGGATCGGATACTTGTAGCCCACAATGGCACCTGCACTCATGTGTATATACTCATGTTCAGATATATACACAGAGCTTAAAAAATAATAAATAAAAACTATGATGTTTCAAAAGTTTAAAGTAGATATCACTTAAGATGTAATTTAAGCAGATAGCACTTAAGATTACTTCAGTATTTTTAATTTATGCATGTTTTGTTATAAGTGTTTTGCCTGCATGTATGAATGTATATTAGTGTAGTGCTGGTGGAGGCCAGAGTAGGGCATCAGATCCTCTGGAACTGGAGTTACAGATGGTTGTGAGTGCCACAGGGTGAAGGACTCTGGATATCTCTTTCTTATAACAAATAAACCAACGAAATGGATAAAGTAAGCACATAAGCAGGTAAGTCTCAAAAGCACAACAAACAGAACAGCCACGTTCCAGAGTGATATATGTACCACACACTATTTCTTTAGTTTCTTTTCTATGGCTCATAAAAATACTCTGCTGACCAGAAGTAACTTAGGAAAGAAAGGGAACACTTGGCTTAAACTTCCAGATCATAATCCATCACTGAGGGAAGTAAGGATCAGAACTCAAGCTAGAAGATGAAGCTTAAACCATAGAGGAATGTCCCTTGATGGCTCAGACTCAGCTTTCTTATATAATCCAGAACTACCTACCCAGGGAATGGTACTACACACAGTAGGCTGGGCCCTCCTAGCTCAACTATTAATCAACACAATCTCCCAAAGGCAATCCCACCGGCCAATAAGATCCAGGTAATCCCTCAATTGAGATTCCCTTCTCGGCTATGTCCAATGGACAGTTAAAGCTAACTGAGATACTGTTTAAGTACATTTAGAAACAGATAAGAACAATATGTATTTAGTGGTAACAGACTCACATAGTAAAAGGTGCAAAGCACATACTAGAAACTAGGCACACATCAAAACTATGAGCATGCTTACTTATGAAGAATAATGGAAATATTGCCAAGTATAAAAATGATCCAGCTGTTGTAATATTTTGGTCTTAAATATATATAAATAGGATGGGGTCTATAGCTCTGTAATGGGCTGTTACCCTGGAATGCACAGGGACACGAAATCCCTACCAGTTGTGTGTGTGTGTGTGTGTGTGTGTGTACGTACGTTATAAAACAGTCATTATTTGGGAAGGAAGAAAAGAAAGAAGGAAGGAGGGACAAAGGAAGGAAGGAAGGAGGGTGGGAGGATGGAAGGAAGGAAGGAAGGAAGAAAGGGAGGGAGGGAGGGAGGGAGGGAGGGAGGGAGGGAGGGAGGGAGGGAGGGAGGGAGGGAAACTCTCAGGCCTCTTACCTCCCCCTTGTTGGCAGTTGCCTTAGTGTTCACCATCACCATTAGTGCATTGCTTCTCACACTGGCACATCTGGATCTGGCACTGCTTCAGTTTTCTTGATGCTTCAATGGATTAAAACACCACAAGTAAGTTCTGACGAGCTTATATGGCTTCTCGTTATAAAAGTAGTAAATGCCCATTTAGTTTTGAATTTTGGTAATGTTGGGACCCAGAGAATGCCCCCGATGTGGAATTCATCAGTATTCGTTAACCTATTGCAAAAGAAGACAGAGGGCCTTAGACATGGATGCAGATCAAGCTCTCTGTGACCCTGCCTGGCTCCCCATCTCCCATGCACAACAAGGGACCTGCTATAGTTTGAGAACTGTCTCTTGTAGGCTCATGTATTTGAGCACTTGGTCCCAGTGACTGGCGCTGTTTGGGGGAGGTTATGGAACCTTTAGGAGGCAGAGCCTTGCCAGAGGAGCACATAGCAGGGGATTGGTTTGAGGGTTTCAGAGCCCCATTCTATCTTGGCATCTTTTTCAGCATCCTGTGTGTAAATGAGATGTGACCAGCCAGCTTCCTGTTCCTATCACCAATGTTCTGACTGTTGTCTGCCTCCCCTGCCGTGAAGGACTTTATCAAGCCTGAATCCTTAGTCAAAATAAACCCCTTTCTCCTCTACATTGATTGCTTCTAATCATGATATGTTATCATATAGGGCTCTTTCACCAAGTCCTCTTGTCTACTTGACCTGGATACCAATTGCCTTCCATTTGATCTACTGAAATCTCATTAACCAGAGAAATCCAAACTCAGCACAGTAAGGTAGACCACACACCTGTGTAGACCTTGTCATACCCCGGTGTCTTCCATTTTGACCCCATTCCATATTCCGAAGAGACTCATTTAAAAACCACTGCCCATTCTGTGGGTCACTTTGTCTCAAGTCGTTGAATGTTCTCCAAGCCCTAAAGTACCCTTAAATGATTGACTGTTATCCTAAAATTGTGTAGAACCTTCATTCTTCCCTCTCCTACAGAAAGGATGAGTAAATTCTTAAATCGAGTAGAGCTAAGGGGTGACTATATTGTGAGATTGCCACGGTTCACAATCTCCTCTCCAATTCATATGTCTTTGTGGGTTTATTCCAGCAAACCTTCAGAGTGCAGAGGTTAGCGCTGCCTTCACATTAGAACGCAAAGTATAAAAGAAGAAAACAAATATAGATTTACATTCTTTCGCCTACCAATAAACCACTAATATCTGTCTGCATATAGAGAAACCATTTTTGAACAAAATTGGAATTATATTGTATGATTTTTTTTTACTTAAAATCATATCATAAGTGTGTCCCTATGACCTTGCTTGCCTCTCACAATTAACTCTACATAGCGTTATAAACTTCTATTGTATGGTCTGTCTACTATTCTTGTCAAACATTTGAATCCTTTCCATTTTATCTTCTGCAAATGATGTCTTTTAAATGTTTTTGTACACAAATTTATAAATCTTAAATTATTTTCTCAGAACAAATTCTTCAAGTAAAAACAATGAGCATCTTTAAAGCTAATAATTTATGTGTGTTACAAATTTATTTCTGCATTTGTCTTAGTTTTTGGTTTTGTTTATATTTTGTTTTCATATGTATACTTGTTCATATTTATACAGAATAATTTAAGGATTCATGTGTCAATGGTTAAATCTGTTTATTTTTTTCCATGATACAAAAGACCCTTTTACCATTACCATCAGAGAAACTCATCTATATACTTTCAAAATTAATGCATATAATATATTTCAATCAAATTTTCTGCACTTTTCCCCGTAACTCCTTCCAGATTCACCCTGATTCCTCCAAGCTCCTCCCTCTACTAAGGCCAATCTGTGCTATCCATAAACTCATGGGTATGGGGCAATCCACTGGAGCATGGAAGGCCTGCCAGTGATCACATTCTTATAGAAAACTCACTCTCTCCCCAGCAACTATTTACTGTTGATAGCTCAGTTAGAAGGGGGCGGGGGACTTGAGCCCCTCGAGCTTTCATGCTGGGGTGTGGACTGGCTTGATCTTGTGCAGGTTTTGTGCAAGCAGGCAAGCACAGTTGCTGAGGTCATGAACACACACAGCAGTCTTGTTATGTCCAGAAGGCAATGTTTTGCCCTGCTTATTCCTGACCTCAGTCTCCAATAATCTTGTTGCCCCTCTTCACAAAAGCACCTGAGCCATGGGGGAGAAGATGTAACATAGAAGTCTCACTGTGTCTAAGCACTCTGCAGGCATTTTCGGTATTTCTATCTAAACAATCACATGATGTTTTAAGTTTGAATTGCTTCACATTTAACTACTTCATTTGGAATATACTTCCTATGTTTTAACAATTAGTTTGAAGACATTCGGATGCTATTTTTAACCTGTTTTCTTTTTTGATTTGAAGGGGGGAAATGAGGATCTGTAGTTTTGGTGCCCCAAATCTAACTTTATTCTCTTTCTGTGATTCATATTCGGGCTGGAATAGGACTTAGCTTCTCTGATAAATCAGAAACCACTTTCTTCTCCCCTCCATGCCTCCTTCCATCCACACTGCATCCTCCCCAATTATACTTGGCAAATTATATATTTGGATATGTTACTTGTTGAGTTGACTTCAGAGCTATAATCTGGAAGTTTGTCTAATTGGACTGATTAGTTTTGGTCTTGTGGTCATGAAAGAACCTAGCATAATCTGAAATATCAGATACATTCGCCGGCCAAAGCAGGGAGGTGTTGATGGCTCCCTTTTCATGTAAATCCAAATGGCTGGGGCACGTTTGGCTCATATTCTTTTGATTTTTTGATTTGATTTTTTACAAACTGTAGGAAGAAAACTGCTGCCAATGTTATGGTTTGAAAAGCTCACTTTTCTCTCCAAAGGCACAGAAAATGTAGTATAATGAGTGGGCTTAGACAATGAGGTGGGGGAGACAAAGAACAAGGCTGACAAGGCAGTGTGTCCCTTCCTGCCATTTTATGGGTAGTCAGAAAAAGCAAGGAATAAGAAAGAAAATCTGCTTATTATTCTTGAGCTTCAGCCTCTAGGGTTCCCACATTGCTTCTTAACTTTTCTTTATGGTGTTCAGTCTGAGGGACACCACCTCCTGTACATCTTCCGTATCCCAGAGAACCCAAACTTAGTAATATATAAAGTCATGCTGATCAACTTTCCTTCTCTTCATCCCTCTCTTTTACTGGGGCTTTGGAATTGAGGATGGGGGTATTACAGTACATGACAAATGTCCCCATCAAATGACTTGAGGAACGCACTGTCTTCTTTTCAGGATATAATGTGGTTCAACCACTCAGCTCAAACTACCTTTCTGAAGTAACCAGTTGGGCCTTGGTTATAAGTCAAATAGCTACCCTAGGTTTTATTCTTTTTCCCTTGTAAGCAGAACTCACCCTTGCTGATCCTTTTCTTGTAGAGGCGCCATGTGTACAAGTAAGGAATCAAGAGCTCAGGAAGAGACCAGACTTGTTTCTGTAAGGATTAACTCGGTCCTGGGAAAAGTACATAGACTTTATGCCAGGGTATTGACCCCATGATTTAATCATCTTCTAATAGGATCGAAAGCTTGGGACTAAGTTTCCAATGCATGAGCCTTTGGGAGACAGATCAGATCCAAACAGCAGCAACCACCCTCACACAGGTGCAAGCCTAAATAAATAAATCTCACAATGGGTTCCTAATGGGAACTTTTTTCTTCCCAAGACAGGCTTCTTTCCTGACTCTCTTGTAAGAATCCTGCAGTATAAACATACAGATAGCTCCTCCTTAGGTCATCCTAGACAAATGGAGACAAGAGTCAATGGGTCAACATTCCTCCCCCTTGCTGCCTTTGAGTCCAACCCAAATGACACATAGAACCTTACAAGGACTGTCCTAGTTACTTTTCTCTTACTGTGATAAAAACACATGGGCACAAATTAACTTGCAGGAGAAAGAGTTTGTTTTGACACACCATCCCATCATGGTGGGAATTCACAGTAGCAAGGGCTTAAGGAAGACGGTCACACTCTCTACACAGGAAGCAAAGAATGGTGAATGCTAAGGCTCAAGTTGCTTTCTCCATTTCATACGATCTAAGATCACATCCCAGGGGTACCCACAGTGGACAGTCTTCCTACCTCAATTACTCTAGTCAAGATAATCCCCCATAGGCATGCCCATCATGTTGACAACTGAGATTACCTAGCACAGGGACCCAGAGCAAAACCACTGGCTACCCTTAGTGAGAAGCCTGTCACTCATGTGCTCCTTGTTTGTCTCCCCAACCCAACTCTTTCCTAGCTTTACTCTCTTCTAATTTTCTCTCCATGGAACCAAATTTCCAGAAAGATCTCATAGTGCAAACCTTTGTTTCAAGTTGCTTTGGAGAGAAACCAGGCTGACAACTACAACTCTTAAGTCAAGTCATATATAACTTCATTAATTCTCGTTCTGGATTTTTCTCTCTAAATGAGACATCTGAGTTAGTGTTTGGATCAGGAGTGGATTTTTGTTGGTATTTTAGTATGTACCCTTCGTTATATAAATCTAAGTAGCCACATACTACTAAGAAAAACCTAAGAGTCCTGATCTGAGTTTAGGTTTTGTTGGTAGTATCATCCCTCTCAGATCCTGTTTTGACTTTGAGGAGGTGAAGAGATAGCTCAATCAGTTAAGTGCTTGTTCTAGAAGCACAAGAATCTATGTTAGCGTCCCCAGAGCTGGGCACAGTAGCTCTCATCTGGAGGCCTAGCTCTTTCACTTTGAGATGGCTTATGAAAACACAAGGATTCCCCAGACATCAGGAGGTCAGTTAGCCTGGAATGTGCCATGGGAAAATAACACATATCCTGTCTCAACAAGTGGAAGATGAGGACAACATCCATGCACACATGGTACACAAGCACAATAGACACATACATATGTGCATTCCCAGAATCATCCTTGTGAGTAGCTTCATGTCTGAGATGCATATTTTTTTTTTTATCTTTGGGCTGATACCTTTTGTTTGTTCATTTGTGCTATGGATGCGATGAAGGAATCTATGTTTTCTTGCTTGCTTGTGTGTCTTGCTGTTCCCTCACTGTTGCTTTTCCTGAACAGCAGCTGGGTGCTGGTGAGTGTAAGAGAGATAAGTTTGAAGAGGAAAGATGATCAGGAAGAGCTGAAGACTCAGTAGGGTTTTATGGAAGCATAAGATCCAAGATTTGAGGGGGGTGGTGACAAACAATGGTAGAAAGTGGGAGACTATATTTTTCTCCCCTTCCTCCTTTCTGACACTCCCAAAAAAGTGGCTTTGGCAGCATGAAAGAAACACAAGCTTGACACTCCTTCTTGAAGACCCTACCCATGTAGGCAGTGTGTTTTTGTGGGTAATACAGAGCCCAGAGCCTGTAGGGAAGACAAGCCAAGGGATAAAGGAACACAAAGTGGGCAGGTTGGTTTGTTTGTACACATGGAGCATTTTTCTGAGCCTTTTGGAATTTACCAGAGCAACCTTAGCTGAACAGTCACATTTTCATTCTCTTGACTTTTCTTATTTCTATATCTGGTAATGTGTTGCTACCAGACTCTATTATTGTGACCAGAGATATGAGTTCACCACATGAAACTTAGCATTATCTCACTGTGTGTATTACTCACAAATGTTTTTCCTTGCCTCAGAGCTTCCTTATTTATACTATGGCTTCAGAAGCCATGTAACCCTCGCAGGACCTGTGCAAGTGCCACCAGGAAGTGCAAGAGAGCTTTTATTCCACAGTACAAACCTTTGTCCTATATGAGATGGAGCCAGAGTTAACCTCATTCCACTTCTTTCTGTTGGGTTCCCCTTGAGAACTTGTTATTTATATGGACTCCTAGAAGACTGAGCAACCTCGCCCGTCATATCAGAGTGTTGCAATCTCATTACCACACCTTTATTCTGGCCTTCACCTTCGCTGCCCACTCTACCTTGCTTCTTAGCACTTCTGTCATCCAGAGCTGTTGTCTTTAGCAAACAAAGCTCACAAAGTTTTTGCCTCAAGCCCTGACTTCTGAGGAACAAAGAACAAGATAGGGTGGTTGGGCAACGAGCCAATGGGGATGGATCCAATTTAGGATATTAAAATGTAATGCTCTCTGGTTTTATAGATCTCAGTCTGGAAAGGCAGGTTGTATCTCTACTAGAATAGAATACAGAGCCTAAATCTTCTCCAATGAAAACCTTCTATTTATTTTCATTCCTACAAAACAGGTCCACTCCAACCATTCCACTGGTACTGTGTCCATCTGCTTTATGTCCACCTCACTTTACCCAAAACTAACCCCATAAATGGGACATCCTAAACTAACCCTAACTAGTAAAATCATTCATATTTTATGTTCCCCATTTCAGTTTTTATCCTAATCTACCAGGGTAGAAAATCATCCAAGCTAGTTTTAGCTCCTCCTTCTCTAGAATGGGTAGTCATGTCATACAGGTTTCTGCTTCCTCCATATCTCTTCATTTGGTCTGCTTCCTTTGTTCTGACTGATGCTTTTGCTCTCACTTGCCCATAGGTTTGTGGGAGTCTCCTACAATGTTTCCTGTGTTCTACTCTTTTTCCTCTCAACTCCATCTTGTTGCAGAAATCATGGGTTGCTATCATAGTAAGTACTGAGTGCTGACCTGACAGGAATGTAGAATTAGTTGGCAGACAAATCTCTGGGCATGTCTGTGAGAGCATTTTGAGATTGAATAAATCGTGGAGGAAGACACACCTAAACATAATATAAACCCATTATTGTATTCTAAGGTTTTAAGACTATAACCAGACATCCTTAAAGTCATAAGGAATCATATTACTAACTACATACAAATAAAACCCCACTAAGTCTGTAGATAAATAAATGTATATAATTTAAACAAAACTATCTGGGCTGACAATGCTCCCAAGAGGATCCAAAGACCACATGACAAAATCCCAACAGTGAACATGAGGATACCTCTTTTGAGTTGTTGGTCAGCGTTGTCCAAGGGACTCCCAAAACAGATAACCATCTCTATTGTCCGTGGTTGTCCTCCAGAGGTAGAAGGTTGAAGATACACACACTTCAGACACAGGGCCCAGAGGCCCTGAGTTGGAAGTGGCCTGAAGTCTTCCCTGAGCACAAGTTTTCATGATACCAGAAGACATCATGCAAGCTTCTGGTAAGCTTCCGGGGGGAAGCAACCAACAGTCCTACCCAGCTATCATGCCTACAAGCTGCAGGAATCAGCATTGGCAGGGAACCCTAAAGGCGCAATAGTGGCACAAATAACTTGGTGGTGACCAACAGCTCTCTTATTGGACTTAAAACCTGCTCGGCAAGAGGAAAATCATCCCTAGTGTTTGAAATCTAGGCATGTGATTTCACTCAGGGCTAGTGAAGTCATGAATCTTGGAGAACCTAAAACTATGCTGGTTACTAGACCAGCATAACCACTAACAGTGTTCTAAATATCTATCTTTATACACCCAGTTAATTGTATTTCTTCAGCCCTCATCAAAGAAACTGTTCACTGAAATTATGATTACAACTTTTATTAGTAATAACAATGACTCCTATTCATTGAAGAAATACTTTACACCAGAAACTAGATTAGGAGCCTTTGATAAATTGTTTGTGATTTTCACATTTACTTTTTGAAGATTCTGTAAAAGTATTCTCGTCCTGAACATATTCCACAACTAGACTCTTTACACTTCGGGGCTATGAAATCAAGAGTCATCTCACAAAGCACAGTATCTTTTAGTGTTAGAAAACTTTAATGGAGGACAAGTTGATATTAAGACACAGAGATATTTGGAGACTAAGCAAAAAAAATTTCAATAAAACACAAATACTGTTTTCTTGACATTTATGCAATGTTCATTTCATGCTTCTGAAAAAGTTCTCTCAGTCCTTGACACCTTTTCTAGAGATTACATGTCACTGCTTAGTATGCGTAAGAGAAAGAAGATACAAGGGAAGTAGATGGCTTCCTGTTTTCTTATATTCCTGCAACATATTTCAAGGCTGAAATTTAGGAATTCTTTCCCCTCTCATTGGCCATGCAGACAACTCTTTCCATATAACACTGTTTTCTGTACATCAATAGCATTCATGACATGAGTTCTCACTCAGTTGTCCAGGCTGGCCTTGAACTAACTTTATAGCCCAGGCAGGCTTTAAACTTGACATATGTTTGCCTTTGTCTCCAAGTAACTGATTATAAAACATGCCCCGGGCATGGATATGTGTGTGTGTGTGTGTGTGTGTGTGTGTGTGTGTGTGAGACAGAGAGAGAGAGAGAGAGAGAGAGAGAGAGAGAGAGAGAGAGAGAGAGAGAGAGAGATGCTGTTGCTGAGAGTTTGAATGCGCAATTGTATGTTTAAGGAGAACAGCTCATAGAAGACAATTAACTATGCCTACAGACACACTTTGCCAGGGGATTCCGAAGCTTTTTATTGCCTAACACCTCCTCCTCTCCTTCTGGCCAGCTCCAGGTTAGATTTTTATGGTTAAACAGTTCCACATCCATTTGTCTTTCTTGGACCTCCAGTGGCCGATCATCATTCCCATGGTGACCTCAGTAGGCGTTGTCATTGGATGTTTCCCCTGGGTCTTCTTTGCTCCTTCCTCTGTTTATTAATAGAGTTAACAAGAGAGCTTCAGTCTCCAAGAAACCAGATGAGACAAATAATATCCCATGGCCGAAACGAAGACGTTTTTACCAGAGAAGAATGGAGTGCGGCAATCTCAGCTGACCAAAGACTTGGCAGCATGTTTTATGGATCTCATCATGCACCAGACAGACCACTGGCAGCCAATGAAACCCAAGTGAAAATTCCAATCATTGCCTCATTTTTACCTAACTCTAGATGGTTTTTTTTCTGTATTACTTTCATTATATGTTTGAAAATGTGGTATAGATTTAAATGTTTCCAAATAACATGTGGGGTTTCTGTTAACTTGTTATTCTTTTGAGTGCCTTTCCCCGCCTCCCGGTTTAGTTTTTTTGAACTGGAGTCTCACACTGTAGCCTTTGCTGTCCTAGAACTGGTTGTGTAGCCCAGGCAGATCTTGACAATTCTTCTTCCTCAGCCTCCAGCACACTAGACTACAGATGTGAGCTTAGCTCTTTTGTATAGATTTAGAGATGGTCAGTAAACTTTATTCCCAAACTGTCCCGGTGCTGGCTTGTTCTCCATCTAGTGGGCTTTTGTGGTTGTTGGAGTTGTTGCTGCTGGCAGTGCTACTGTGTGGGAGGACATCTTTCAAGAGGTATCTACCGTGGTTTTCATCATATTCCAGAGAGCCATTAAGATATAGAGGTGTTCGCCCACTCTATACCATTGGGAATGAGCCATTCCTGGCTGAAGGTAAACTGCCAGGCTCACACAGCAGCTTTAACCACGGTATAATAGGTAGGGCTGCAGAGTAAAAGCCACCAGAAGTCAGAGTAGATCAGCAAATCGCTGCACATGAGAAAGAGCATAAAGCCAACCCAGGACAGAGCAGTCTACAAAGAGAAAATTACTAGATGTAGCAGTCAGAGCACTGAGAATGGTAGGGAAAAGCTAATAATCTGATACAGGACAAGATATTTTTAAACAGACAACAGTGCAGTATGACTCTATAGTAAGTTTTACTTGGTACAATCACATGCAATTCATTCCCTTTACAGAATGTTTAATACTATTTACTTATAAACACTTTGTTTTCCAAGACCTTGCACAACTTGGATTTGTTTCCTTTATCAAGGCCAACTTACCTCTAAAAAATTTTTAATTAAGATTAAGCTATTGTTTTATAAAGCTTATTTTAAAATACATATAATGTAATATAAGCACACACACACACACACACACACACACACACACACACACACACACACACACACACACCAGCAAAGCAGTTTATACAAATAGAAGATGGAGAACTAGTAGAGAGATCTACAACTTGGAAAATACAAGAACAAGTCATCACAGGGTGCCCATCCCTAACTGGTTCACCTACAACACAATCCCTACCCCTAAGGTCAGGAAACATTGTAGACGAGATACAAAGACTGTAAGAACCAGAAGACACATTCTTCACAGAAGAAGGACTTGCTGTGAAACAGTGTCTTCCAGACATGGCCAGGAATGCGGTGCCCATGAACTCTTAACAATGTGGCTTCATGAAAAAGACCTGCAAAGACCCTAAGCAGGTGACACGCCTGCCTGATGGGAGTAACGCTTCACAAGGCCCACTTCCAGACACAGAGCCACGGGCAGTCAAGGGTTACTGAGGGAGGAAGACTCAGAGTCTTCTCTAGGGGCAGGGTCCCTCATAGTTCCCAATCCTAGTGGTCTATCACAACAGAGGTATACGAGGGCTCCACAGATTAGACTCAGTCAAGTGTGTGTGTGTGTGTGTGTGTGTGTGTGTGTGTGTGTTAATTATAGAAGTGGTTATGAATTCAAGAGAAGGGGGCATGAAAAGTTGAAGGGGGAGAAAATGGAATGAAAATTAACTAAGAGAAATGTACTTACACATGAAATTCTTAAAAACATAAAATTACTAAAAGAGATAGGAGAGCTCCATTCTTTAGCCTGATCCTCTGTTTCTGATGCCACATCGACTGATGCTTTCCATCTGGGACTTCCAGAACCCAGCACAGTTACCTGGAACTTGAGACTCATAAATCAAAGCTCGTCTTCTAGGCCCGAGCTGCTGTTCTTTTCTGATGCTATATTGAGAGTGTAAGCGGTGACTGGAAGCAGACATGGAGTAAAGGGGGGAAAACATGACAACCCATTTCTGCATCTCCTGCACAGCGCAGAATGGGGGCGCTGACCCCCTCTGCCTTCAGTGACCTGCCTCTATAAAATGCCGGAAGACCTGAGGATACCCGGAGTTCTCAGTGCTTTCCTTAAACCTTAGGAAAAATAGGAGTGCAAATGGAGACTCTACTGCAAACATAGAAGCAGCCAAACATATTAACAATAAAATTCTCAAATATTTTGCCGACCCTCTTTTAAGGGGTTATTTTCACACTCTTCTCTTCCACCCTCTGATATTATTGCAAACTCTAAGCTACACCTTGTTATATAAACATGGCCTGCCAAGTTTAATTGCTATGCGCAGTTTTTGCTAAATCACAAAATAAGGGTACATACGAAGCTGCTTATGAAAAAATTGTGAAGTATTTAAGTGATGGGAACACAATGTTATGATTGGCAGGGATATACATTTACTCTACCTAAAATTGAGGCGGCTACATAAACAACGTTGAGTTTCCATACACAGATGACCTTTCCCTCAAACGCTCTGTAAGTAACACCAGAAATGAAAAGAATAACTGTGAAAAGTGATCCCCGTGAGACAATGCATGTCACTGACATCAGAAGACATGTGAAGGCTTTTATTGTGAGAGACCACAGAAGAACATCATCCCACAAGATTCTTATCTGGATTCTGTTCTCCATTTACCACCTCATCATCTCTACCAAAAAATGTCTTAGTAGAGAATAAAGCCATGGAATAAAGAGATTTGCAGTGATGGCTAGTATTACTTTCCAAGTGCCTGTCCCTCTCCCTCTCCCTGCCCCTCCCCCTCCCTCTCCTCCTCCTCCTCCTCATCCACCTCCTTCTCCTCCTTCCCTCCCTCCATTCCTCCCTCCCTCTTGTCTCTCTATCTCTCTCTCTGTCTCTCTCCCTCTCTGTCTGATGCTCAAAGGAAGAGGAGGAGGAAGAGGAGGAAAGGAGAAATTTTTTTCTTCAGACTGAAAAGTAAACTCTAGCAAGTGGTCTAGTAAGTAACTACTGTGCCAGGAGACATGAGTGGTGCATGCCTTCTATGGAGAGTGATCAAAATGTTCATTAAGAACAGTATCCACACTCACAGTTGTAAGCCCGAGCCCTACCAAACCCTGGACTGACCCGAGATTTAATATAATGAGAATATATCTGGTCTATAGTAATATAATAAATATAATACATAATATAGATACTGTATATGTATATAATATAGATACACACATTTGTATCTATACAAATATAACACTTTGCTGTCTTGCTATCTTCTAATACCTACGCTAGGTCCTATTATGCTGAGTTTTGCACACTCTTTTAGGTCAAGACTTCCAAATATTAGCTCTGTCAAATGTCCCTTGGTCATTGAAAAACCACTATGGCTTTTCTGTATTAGTCAAGGAAATAATTCTTCAGTAGGGATTGCCTGGAAAAGGGATGCTCCTTCCAGGGTCAATGGAGCATGTATGTCATCCAAAAGTGAGCCCTCCACTAACAAGATGCCTTTAGCTGAACAATGGGGGTATTAGTCTTAGAACTAATTCCCTGGCTTCGGGCTGAGTAGGGAGTGCTATAGTGACATACTTAATGGCTTCTCATCACTGAAGTAGGCAAGTGCACAGTAACTCACTGTGGGAGGAGAACAGCCAATAGGATATAAGACTTGAAGCCATATGTGGTGGTACAGGCTTGTAATTGAAACACTCAGAATCACTGCAGAGCCTAGGCCAGCCTGGGCTACATAATGAGTGTTTAGAGTCAGCTGGGGCTACTGAGTGAGACAGGGAGGATGGGGAGGGGAACACCCATATAGAAGGGGAGCGGGAGGGGTTAGGGAGATGTTGGCCGGGAAACAGGGAAAGGGAATAACAATCGAAATGTAAATAAGAAATACCCAAGTTAATAAAGATGAAGAAAAAAACTCTCAAAGTAGCTTTGATTTGCATTTTCCTGATGGTTAATTATGTTGGGTATTTTTTTTAAGGTTTACTGATTGTACTTTTTCTTTTGTGAATGCTCTGTTCAGGTCTATAGAACATTTTATTGGATGTTTTTTGATGCTTCCTTTTTTGAGATCTTCGTGTGTATTATGGATACTAATCCTCTGTCAGGCAAGGAAAACTTAAGTCTTTAATAAATTTTAATATTTTAGAACTATGTGTCACATGACCTTGGTAGCTAGTCAGCAACAGTGTAGGGTGCATTTGCAAATTGATAACAGAGAGAACTTTATGTTGTTTTGTAACTATTGCTACCAAGGTAAGCCAGGTTCGCTCCCCCTTCTCTCTCTCTCTGTCTCTCTGTGTGCCTGTGTGTTATGGCAGCCTGTGCTTGTGTGTGCGTAAATCCATGTGAAGGCCGGAGGTTTGGTTAAATTTGGAGCATCCAACTCTATTTCTCTCCATGTTATTACTTTTTTCAAGACAATACCCACCAGTAAGACTGCAGCTTGTTGACTTGACTATGCTGGCTGGCCAATGACAGCGTTGGAATTACCATCATTGTAACTTGATTTGAAACCTTTTCATTATCATATTCATGGTACACAGTGGTGGATTTCATAAAATTTTATTCACAAATAGTTATCCCTGCTACCTTCCCACCCCTGTCTTTTTTATTGGGTATTTTTTATTTACATTGGGTATTTTTATTTACATTTCAAATGTTATCCCCTTTCCCAGGTTTCCCTCCAGAAACACACTATCCTATCCCACCCCCCTGCTTCTATGAAGATGTTCCCCAACCCAGCAAGGCCTGCCCATTTCCCAGCCGTGGCATTCCACTACACTGGGGCATCAAGCATTCACAGAACAAAGGGTGTCTTCTCCCATCGATGCCCAACAAGGGCATCCGCTGCTACATATGTGGCTGGAGCTACAGGTCAATCCCTGTGTACTCTTAGGATAGTGGTTTAGTCCCTGGGAGCTCTGGAAGGTTTGGTTGTTTGACATTGTTGTTCTTCTTATTGGGTTGCAAACCCCTTCAGCTCCTTCAGTCCTTTCACTAACTTCTCCATTGGGGATCCCATTCTCAGTTCAATGGTTGACTGTGAGCATCCTCCTCTGTATTTGTCAGGGTCTAGCAGAGCCTCTTAGAAGACAGCTATATCAGGCTCCTGTCAGCATGCACTTCTTAGCATCAGCAATATTGTCTGGGTTTGGTGGCTGTATATGGGATGGATCCCCAGGTAGGGCGGTCTCTGGATGGCCTTTTCTTTAGTCTCTGTTCCACACTGTGTCTCCATATTTCCTCTGGTAAGTATTTTGATGCCCTTTCTAAGAAGGACTGAAGCATCCACATTTTGGTCTTCTTCTTGAGCTTCATGTGGTGTGTGGATTGTGTCTTGGGTAATTCGAGCTTTTGGGCTAATAACCACCACTTATCAGTGAGTACATACCATATGTGTTCTTTTGTGATTCAAATACCTCACTCAGATGATATTTTCTAGTTCCATCCATTTACCTAAGAATTTCATGAAGCCATTATTTTTAATAGCTTAGTAATATGCCATTGTGAAAATGCACCACATTTTCTGTATCCATTCCTCTGTTGAAGGACATGTGGGTTCTTTCCAGCTTCTGGCTATTATAAATAAGGCTGCTGTGAACATAGTGGAGCATATGTCCTTGTTATATGTTGGAGCATTTTTTGGCTATATGTGCCCAGGAGTTACCACTGGGTCCTCAGGTAGTACTATGTTCAATTTTCTGAGGAACTGCCAGACTGATTTCCAGAGTGGTTGTATCAGCCTGCAATCCCACCAACAATGGAGGAATGGTCCTCTTTCTCTACATCCTCTCCAGCATCTGCTGTCGCCTGAGTTTTTCCACCTTAGCCATTCTGATTGGTATGAGGTGGAATCTCAGGGTTGTTTTGATTTGCATTTCCCTGATGACTAAAGATGTTAACATTTCTTTAGGTGCTTCTCAGTCATTTGATATTCTTCAGTATCGAATCCTATCATATTATCTACACATAGTGTTATTTTGACTTCTTCCTTTCCAATTTGTATCTCTTTGACCTCCTTTTGTTGTCTGATTGCACTGACTAAGACTTCGAGTACTATATTGAGTAGGTAGGGAGAGAGTAGGCATCCTTGTCGAGTCCCTGATTTTAGTGGGATTGCTTCAAGTTTCTTCCATTTAGTTTGATGTTGGCTACTGGTTTGCTTTTACTATGTTTAGGTATGGGCCTTGAATTCCTGATCTTTCTAAGACTTTTAACTTGAAGGAGTGTTGAATTTTGTCAAATGCTTTCTCAGTATCTAATGAAATGATCATGTGGCTTTTTTATTTGTTTGTTTACATTATGTTGATGGATTTCCATGTATTGAACTATCCTTGAGTCCTACCTGATCATGATGGATGATTGTTTTGATGTGTTCTTGGATTTGGTTTGCAAGAATTTTTTTTGAGTACTTTGCATTGATATTCATAAGGGAAATTGATCTGAAGTTCTCTTTTTTATTGGGTCTTTGTGTTATTTAGGTTTAAGCATAATTGTGGCTTCATAGAAGGAATTGTGTAGTGTTCATTCTATTTCTATTTTGTGGAATAGTTTGGATAGTATTGGTATTATTAGGTCTTCTGTGAAAGTCTGATAGAATTCTTCGGGGTTGGGGATTTAGCTCAGTGGTAGAGGGCTTGCCTAGCCTGGGTTCGGTCCCCAGCTCTGAAAAAAAAAGAAAAGGGAAAAAAAAAAAGAATTCTTCACTAAATCCATCTGGGTCTGGTTTTTGTTTGTTTTTTTGTTTTGTTTTTTATTTTTTTTTGATTGTGAGATGTTTAATAACTGCTTATATTTCTTTAGGGATTATGGGACTGTACAGATGGTTTATCTAATCCTGATTTAACTTTGGTACCTGGTATCTGTCTAGAAAATGGTTCATTTCCTCCAGATTTCCCAGTTTTATTTAGTATAGGCTTTTGTTGTAGGATCTGATGTTATATTTTTTTGATTTCCTCAGTTTCTTTTATTATGTCTCCCTTTTCATTTCTGGTTTTGTTAATTTGGATACTGTCTCTGCGCCCTGTTTAGTCTGGTTAAGGATTTATCTATCTTGTTGATATTCTCGAAAAACCAGCTCCTGGTTTTGTTGATTCTTTGTATAGTTCTTTTTGTTTCTACTTGGTTGATTTCAGTCCTGAGTTTGATTATTTCCTGCCTTCTACTCCTTTTGGGTGTATTTGCTTTTTTTTGTTCTAGAGGGAATACTCATAGGTCTGAATGCCTTCAAAAAGAAACTGGAGAGAGCATGCTGCAGGTGTGCCGTCAAGCTGTTAGTGTATGCTCTCTCCAGTTTCTTTCTGGAGGCACTCAGAGCTATGAGTTTTCCTGTTAACGCTGCTTTCATTGTGACCTATAAGTTTGGACATGTTGTGCCTTCATTTTCATTATATTCTAAAAAGACTTTAATTTCTTTCTTTATTTCTTCTTTGATCAAGTTATCATTGAGTTGAACATTTTTGTCCTTCTTCAAGTTCTCTAATATCATCATAAGATGCTATTTTAAATCTGAACCTTGCTTGTCTGGTGTGATGGGGTATCCAGGACTTGCTGTGGTGGGAGAACTGGGTTCTGAAGATGCCAAGTGGCCTTTGCTGTTGCTTAGTTCCTTGCACTTGCCTCTTGATATCTGATTATCTCTGTTGTTAGCTGGCCTTGCTGTCTCTGACAGTGACTTGACCCTCCTGTAAGCATTTGTGTCAGCACTTTTTGTAGACCAGTTCTCTCCTGGTGGGATTTGGGTATAGAGAGCTGTGGTACAGGGCCAGCTGTGGGCACTTACAGAAACCAGAAGGATCCTGTCCCAGACTGTTCTTCAGTCTCCTGAGGGGTCAGGGTGGGTCCCTCTGAGCAAAAGTGGTGGCCTCACCTGTGCTCTCAGGTGTGTCAGCACTCCTAGGAGACCAGCTCTCTCCTGGTGGGATCTGGGTACAGAGACCTGTGGCTCTGGGATTTCTAAAGGTGCCTGATGGATCTTGTTCAGAACACACTTCCTTCTGATGGAAGACTTGCCTGTGTACTCTTCCTGTGGTATGTGGTATGTGGTTCTGAAGGGGCCTTCAAAAGGGTCAGCTCCTGTTTCACGTCATCAAAACCCACCGTAGAACCATGCCCTCTGAAGCCCTCTTCTTACACCCTTACACCTGCCCACACTGATACACTTGGGATAGAAGGCAAAAGGTGTCTCCTGTTTAGTTTTTCTGTCGTCTTTACTCAACTGAAAGAAAGAATTTCAGCTGGAGGATTACTCAGATCAACTGGCTTACAGCTACATCTATGTCTTGGTTGTTGATTGATGTGGAAAGGCCCAGCCTCTTGGGCGTGTGATCCAGGGTTAAACGAGAAAGTTGACTGAGCATGAGCCAGAGGGAAGCAAGCCAGAAGCAGCCTTCCTCCGTGATTCTCACTCCTGTTCCTGCCTTGTCTCCCCACAATGATGGATTATAACCTGAAATTGTAAGCTGAAATAGTCCCTTCCCTCCCCACTCTTGGGCAGAATGTTTTATTGCAGCAGCAGAAAACAAAGCAAAACAAGGTGCTTGCTCTCAGTCCTTTCTTTTGGGTGAACCAAGACCATTTGCCTTTGCTGGGTCGTTTCACATCAACTTTCTCATTTGGGTCCCACTAAAGAGACCAGAGGATGAAGAAAACCCCACATCTGTGAACTGTTTAAGTAATTTCTTTTTTCCCCCCTCTGCAATTAGGACCTCCAGACTACACAAACCAATCTTAACTGGAAACTGATTATTCTGGGTTTTTTATTTTAATTGATTATTTTTGAGCCCTGTGTTGATCGAGACTTTTAACCCAAGTTTCTAATCTTACATTCATTTGCTTATACAAGAAACATCTATTCAATCCTTACTATGTTCTAGGCATTATCATAAACACTGGTAATAGAACGATTAACAATGCAGACACAGCCTGTCTCTCTGGAGGTTTGCAGTTTCAAAAATGAGAATGGGGTAAATGAGAAATGTAGGCGATTACAGTGAGTTCTCTTGACAAGAACACAGTTGCCTCTCAGTGCAAATGATGAAATCTAAGGGCTTTTTCTCAGCACACACAGGAGCCTTTTCTTTTTCAGGATTCTGTACTTGGTGTAGACCGACCGTGGAATTTCCTAGTGTGGAATATGGAAACCAGCATGTCAAGAGCTCTACAGAGTTGGAACTGCTGTTAAAAGCTCTAAATCAAGGAACGATCTTGGAAAAAGCCCAAGTTCTGGTTGAAATTTCCTAACTTAATTTTGGTGGTTAGGGTTTGGATTTTCTGACCCAGTATTTGATATAAAAGCAAACACAGGATGCATTTGCGTATCCATGAGATCAAGTGTTACACACAAGCACAGTAGGGATGATTTTCAATATTGGATTATATGCTGAAAAAGAAGCATTGTAGCAGGAAGATAAACATTCTAAGCGTTATTTATGAATACAAAATCAATAGTATAAAAAAGCCATGCTCCATTGTGCACTGAGATAAATGATGAATTCCTTCCACCGTGAGGTGTGAGTACTGCATAGCAGGCCCTTCTACAGCAAGGAGTTCTGCCTTATATAATTGAAACCTGATCACATTTTTCCTCTAAGGCACTTTACCTACTTACAGATGTCCTCCGAAGCAATAATATTTGTATTAGTTGGGCTACACCATGGTTTTCAAGTGAACTTTCTTTTTGATTTGGGAGTTGCCCATGTTGACTTTTCTGGAAGACTCCCTAGTTTAAAGGTTAAAGAGTCAAACAATAATAAGGCAAAATAAAAATAGCAGGATTTTTTTGTGTTATTTTAATTATTCTTGCTTGAATCCGGTGACATTGTAAGATAATATTTACCAACATGTCTTTTCAAGTGTTAATGATATGACAACAGCTGGTATTGATTGAATGTTAAATCTGGGCTTTTCTCTGTGCTTCGAGCTTCCCGGGCCCTGTCCCATGTTATCCTAACAGGGTCTAAGGGAAAAAAAATCATGTAATGCCCATTCTACTGATGAGTAGACTGAAACGGAAATATTTGAGGAATCACTAAGAATAAAAGAAGCAAAGGGTAAAGCTATATTTTAAAGCCAGGCAGTCCAACATCACAGTTCTCCCCTCTCCCTTTACTCCACTGAAGGGTGGCAGGAAGAAAAGAGTTCAAATGCTATGTGTGCTGACTCATAAACAAACCCAAGTAAACTGACATCGGAAACGCCACCCGGTGAAGAAACTTAGCATGGGCAGCATCCTGTGAGAACGCCATCTTCGTGGCCTGCCCAACACATGTTACTTCCACTTTCCCACTAGGTAACTATTATGCTGACTCCTACCTGGAATTCTAAGGTGGGGAGGATTGCACTATAACCTATTTATTCATTCTATTGTTGAGAAAAATTTGAGTACTTCCTAGCTTAGGATTCCATGCTACTACTTTGAAGACCATACTCATGTCTTTTGTATTTTGATACAAACCAGTAATTTTTGAAATGTTTGTTGAAGTTTACATTTTCCCTTACATGAGAGATAGTGTTATTTTTCATCTTTGACAACACTTGGTATTGTTTGCCTTTTTATTTTGGCCTGTCCTGATGTGTTTGCACAATGCCGTACTGTGGTTTTCAACTGCATTTCTCTGACAATAGCAATGAACAAATCACTACTTACCTGAATCAAGCCTTTCATCTAGTTTGTATTGGGCTACTTACCTTTAACTCTCTGAATTACAGAAGTATTTTTAAGTCTTGGATATAATTCTTTGGCACCTTCCTCCTCTGCCTTTCCTTTTCGTGCCTTCAAAGTTACTAGGTATGAAGAAGCACCCTAGTTCATCTCTACTGTACCACACTGCTTCAGCTCTACAAGAAGATAGTCACTGTCAATGTCTGTCATAGAAATGAGAATCTTAACTTCTTTATCTGTAACATTCCAAAGTTGTGCTCCCTACTAAGGCCCAGTAAACCATGATTGGTTATTTACAAATGCTTGGGTTATCCTTAATGACCAGACAGACTTTTGTGACACCTACATGTCTATGAACTGTTCTCCCAGAATGTCTCTGAACTGTTATGTGCTTCAATTTTTTAGTTATGACTATGTAAACACTGTGCTCACTTCAGCAGGGCATATACTAAAATGAATATATAAACACAATGTCATCTATGAAAACTGCTCTACAAATATCATACTATTAGGAATAAAGATATAAATGAAAATTTTCAGTCATGCTTTAATAGTTTCCGCTATAACTGGGGAGGGGTAAAGAACTAAACTGTGTATCTCCCCATGGGTTAACCTATGCATATTGATCTGTTTTTTGATTGTACAACTGATATGGCTAATTGTTTCTCCATCTTGTTTAGATGGTTTGTTCCTGATCCCTCTCTCCCTTGTGGAAAGCTTATCTTTGGGGGATTGCTTTCCCCTAAAAGATTTATCTTACTTTTAATGATGCCCATGTATGTGCCTCTGTGCACATGAGGGCAGCTACCTTTGGAGGCTACAGGCTGTGGATGCCCTGGAGCTCAAGTTAGAGACAATCATGAGCTGCCTAGAGTGGGTGTTGGGAATCAAACTTGGGTTCTCTGGAAGAGCAATATGTACTCTTAACTGCTGAATCATTTTCCAGCCCCTTTTTTGACGTTATTTTTAAGAAAAGAAATTTCTTTATCATTCATGTTAGTTTTGTTGTTTCTGTTTCCTTTTTAACATTTACTCCTCTGGGAACTTGTTTTCTTAGTTTCTAAAGGAAATGGGATTCTTTACTCATGGGTATAACAGAGAGAATCAAAGTTAGCACAAACAGATACCTATACTCCATTGCTGTGGAATCAGACTAACTGTGCATTTGTAGAATGAATGAAGAAAATGAAGCATAAGCCACAATGGGATATTATCTAACCATAAAGAGTGAAATCATCTTGTTTGTAGGAAAATATGCAAGATCTAGGTTAGAAACCAATAACATGGGGTTAGGAATTTTACTTATGGAGAAAGCACTTGCCTAGTAGCCATTCAGCCCTAGGTTCTGTCCATATAAACAGAGAAGAAAAGAAAAAGAAAAGACATGGAAAGAGGACTACTTTAGAAGAAGGAAGCTAGCGAAATGACAAGCAGGGACAAGAGGGTCCCAGAGGGGGCAAATATCATCAAAGTATATCTATGCATGCTTGAAAATATCACAATAAAACCCACTATGTTACATGATTCGTATACTCTAGTAAAGTGAAATAATTAGTATCCAAAAGTGTGATTTGCTAATGGAATTGGCACTTACTCAACTTTGAAAATGTGGCTCTCAACCTTCCTAACGCTATGGCCCGGTGATACAGTTCCTCATGATGTGACTCTCAGTATAAAATTATTCTGTTGCTACTTCATAACTACAATTTGCTTCTGTTATGAATTGTAGCATAAATATCCAATGTGCAGGAGCTCTGATATGCAACCCTCTGGTTGACAACCAACACCCTAGAGTGATATACACTGTTTCTACCTAAGTTCAATGGGCCCAAACTAAGTCCTATGTCTCTATGTTCAAAGAAGGAGAACTGAAAGATCAAGTCCCATGACAGTTCTGTACCATGGACACTATGAATGCAAGCCACTCAAGTTCCTTACCCCAGTGATGCTGGATCCAGAGACTTCCAGACAGGAGGGGGGAATTTCAGAGCTCTTACCATCCAAGGAAATGCAGTCCTAGCCACCCAAGCTTGACTGAGACTTGCTCTTCTGCTCTAATTAGCCAGACACGGTGAATTCTGCCTTGTGCTTCTACTCCCCCCAACATGGGAGTCCTACATGGTGTCTTCCCAAGAAGCAATACCTGCCATGTGTTTCTAATCCTTCCCATTTGGGGACAGGTATTCACTCTTCTCCCAGCTTCCTGACATTAAGCATCCCCACCAACGAAGCCTGCAAAGTGCCCGCATGTAACCTTCTGCAGGTAGGGCACCACGCTTCTCTTTGGCTAATACATTTTGTTCTATTTTTAAGACAGCACTCGAAAGAATTTCAACAGTAGTTAAGCAGCTGGTGGATGCTTAGCACTAACGTCTAACAGTAACATGTAATGGCGTCTTTGCCTTTGGTGATGCCTTTCAAGGGCAAAAATCCCTAAACAAACATCACAGAAAAGTTGCTAATGTACATTTTCTGTCACAGAAGGTCCCCACAGTTACTGAGGTGGCAAGACTCTGAAGCAACCTGAGGAAATCTTGTGTTTCATTGGTTACACCTGCCCTTTTCTTGTCCCAACTGTCTGGTCTACTAACTAAATATGTCTGCACACTCTGAAAGAGATGAGAAGCCGAGGCAGACAGGAGTGGTCTGGCCCCAAACACCTACGCAACAGCTGTAACCATTTCAAACATGGCACCCATTGGCAGGTCTTGCTCTCTCCCCTTCCCTCTCCATTGATAAACCTAAAGCTAGTCCCCACTTCCTTGTGGCTGACTAAAACATCAGAGCCCAACTATCAAAACAGCTAGGTCCATCGAATCAAAATTCATTATTTGCTTACACTGGGTAACTACCCAGTCTGACTTACCAATTCATCCTAGCCTGGAATTCCTTCCTTTTATCCTTAAAATGCACTCCTGCAGGGGACACCGGTTGCTATCTTTTCCCAATCCAGAGGCAGCCCCCACCCCCAACTCCTGCCACTTGTCTCCTCTAGGGAAATAAATCTCCTTTATGCTGAGAATTTGGTGTCTGGGTGTGTTCTGTGCTGACCCTGAGACCCCTAACCCCTATCCCTTGGAGGTTTTATGCTTTTTATATCTAGCAACTTAACTTCTGTGTCAGTAAAAGAAAATGCATGCAACATGAATGCGAACCAGGCATGACATCCTCACCCAATAGCCAATCTAGCCTATCCTCAGGGTTGTGAATAGTTTTATTAGAACTCAGTCGTGTCCATCCATGTCTGTGACTGTTTCTACACACAGGGGCAGACTCTAGGGGATCTGAGGGAGACTGGTGGAGCTTCAAAACTGAAAACAGTTTCTCTCTGGCCATTTACAGAAAACTTGTGTGTGGCTTTGGCTCACAAGGAAAAAGATGGCTTCCTACAGAGGTGATATCTGAGCAGAATTCACAAAAATAAGTAACATTTTACAGAGGCTAAGGGAGATGCAGATATATATTTTTTAACAGAATAGATATCCAGATCCTAGTGATCTCCACGAGAACAGAGCTGCTCTGTTTAGTCAGAGCACAAACCCAGGAGGAAGATGGCTAGAGAGGAGAATCAGAGGGAGACAGGCGTAGTCTGGCACCAAAGATCCATGTATCCACATGATAACCCACTCACCCCCGCTCCCAGTAACTCAGTATTCTTCAAAACATGTTGTGAGAGACAGAGGGAGACTGTATGCACATACTCCATGATTTAATGGTTTCTAAAGTGTTAGGTTAATGCCTTCAAGAAATTGCTGAGACGATCAACACTCAACAGGTCATTGCAGGACTTCTTGAACACTTTACAATTTATTTTAACTGAAAAAATCTCGAGCAAGGAACTATTGCTCATAGAATTCCCGACTTACCTCACTACGTGCCTGTTTTGACTAATTCTCTTGCGTAGAAGTCATAGGACCGATATTCCTCAAAACCCATGTTAGGGAATCTCGAGTCAACAAATAGGCAGCTAGTGGAAGGGTTGAGACAGAGGCCAGATTTGATGAGACTTGTGGGTTTAGAAGAATCACTTTGGCATCTAGGTGAAGAATGGGTTGTCCGGAAGGAAGGGAAGACAGATAAGAAGTTGATGCAACCGCCTAGGTGAGAGCTTTTCGACTGAACAATGTATCATTCCCAACACTTGATGCCTGTGGCCCTGCTACCAAACAAGGCAGAAAAGAAAAAGGGGGGATAAACCACAACCAACCAGTGATCATTTATTTGCTAATTTTTCTGGCAGCACTGACACACTCTTTGGGATCAACTCATTCCTTCGAAGGAATTACCAAGGTGTATACCTTGTTTGTCTTGCGGCCTTGTTCCCCGGGGACCTGCCACTTACTCTTGGGCCTGGCTTTTCTTTGCTTCTGAACATTGGTTGAGGGTCCCTTGACTTCATAATGTTTTTTCTCTGACAGCGTTTACTTCCTGGTGTCTGCTTGAAGTACTACCACTTCTTGCCTCCAGGTCTCCAAACCCTGCAGTGCCCTTGCTAGAAGCTGGGCGGCGGCTAGCTGCCCCCTGCAGGTGAACTTCACTCTACTGGGTTTGTAAGCCTCCTGGCTCTCCCAGCTCAGTCTCCTGTTTGTGAGAATTCTGATCTCATGACTCTGGCTGAGGTGCGTCCCTGATTTCCCAGACCTGGGCACTTCCTGGGACCAATCTGCCTCCGTTTATTACTACCTCACATTTCCTAATCACCAGCCACTCCTTTCTGCCTGAAGCCTCTCAGGTCACCACAGCTGTGCCAAAAACTTGGCTGCAGAGACAAAAATAAGTGCTACCTGGGACTTTTCCCTAGGGGATTTCCAAGACTTCTTTATGCTTGCTTAAGGGACTTCTTTGGACCCAGTGATTCAGCTTTCCTAAAACACTTGCCCAGGAAGATAAAGGGTCTTGGAGGGGAGGGCTTGTTCCACCCTGAACCTACCCCTTCCTTTTCAATGGAAAGGATGTTTCCCTGTGTTTGGTCCTGAAGGAAGGAAGCAGGCAGGGCTTGGGTGTCCATGGGAAGTTTGCTGCGAACTGCAATTCTTGTGAAAAAAAAAATGGTTTCCTCTCTCCTTCAGGCCTTGGGACTGCGATTTTCATTCTCGTCGTGTGGCTTCAAGGAACTCCCATCCCAGAACTGCTCAACCTTGTCCAGTTAACCTTGTTATTCCATGCAGAGCACATGCTGTCCCAGGAGGGGCCCAGCTGGGAGGGACACAGAGGTGCTAAGCCAGGAGATTCCAGGGAGAGCAGAGCCTGCTTACCAAGAGGGGTGTCTGGAACAGAGGTCTGTAACAGGCAAATTCTGAGCAGTGCCAAGGGGCTCAACTGGAGTAGCCTGAGCAGGGATTACCTAGCAGAGATCCGGATACTGGCGCTGGGCGCTCAGGAATTGGAGCAGGCATATATCAGCCTGACATCCTCCTTGCTACCCCTGCCGTTCCTGATGTGGGCTGGTCCTCGGCCGCGCCAAACTGTGAGATCTCTTGTAGTGAACTGGCAGGCACACGCTAGGAGCAGGACTGAACAGTATATGTCCCTATTCCCTGGACCTTGCTAGTTTACAACTCAACAATCTGCATACTTCTGCGAAAGCAGTCTGTCCCCTTTCCTGAACTGTGAAGCAGTATTCTTCATTCAGGGACACACTTTAAGCTTTCTTGTCCTAATGAATGTCAGATCCACGTGAGGGAGAAGAAAAATCATGTAGGGTTTAGTAGAGGAACAGTTAGTTTTCCTCTCCGTGATAAAGATGTGTAGGCGCCCTCAAAATACTCGCTCCTAATTATTCTGCTTCTGAGAGACTTATTTGACGGTTAAGACCCAAGCCAGCTCTAGAAACATCTGAAGCTTCATGTTTCCATCTGGCCTGGGGGCTGCTGAGCTCACAAAATTTCTAGCCAAGGCAGATTTTTTTTTTTCTCTAGGAGAACATTTTCTTTTTCCTGCAGACTTGAGTTTC
The DNA here is from genome assembly GCF_011064425.1 of Rattus rattus. Classification (NCBI taxonomy): domain Eukaryota; kingdom Metazoa; phylum Chordata; class Mammalia; order Rodentia; family Muridae; genus Rattus; species Rattus rattus. Next base: position 69,129,448 of record NC_046154.1, read on the forward strand.
AAGAAAGCAACAACAATCAGTGTCAGGTACCTCTTTTCTGCGAGTGTGGTCGCCTGTTTATTTTATGGTTTTAAAACATCAGGTAAGGAGAGTAGGTTAATTCTCAAGAAGGAAATCACAGTTGATGGAAAACATGCTGGAGAGAAGTTGCCCGGTCACTCTGGGGTCTTCTGACAGTTCATTTTACCAAGCCTCTGGACATTTGAACCGAGTACCTGTCTAACAACAGTCTGCACTTCCAAATTGCCTCCCAACCTAGAAGACCTTTTCACTTTAGGATTCGATCAGCTCAAAGTGCAGTACACTGTGGAAGAAGTGAATTAGATCAAACCCGTGGACTTTGTGGCTAGCTAAAGTTTTTAGAGTCCGTGAAGTCAAGCACCGGGATTTCCAAGGTGACAGTTAAAAACATACCCAAAGAGGGCTGGAGATATGGATCAATGGGTAAAAGATGCTTCACAAGCCTTGTTACATGATTTCCCCAGAACCCATTTAGAAACTAGACATAACTCATGTGTCAGTAATGCAAGCGAGCACAGCCCTATGGGGGCAATGGCCCCAGGCTCACCAGTCTGGCTCACACAGCAGGGAAGGGAGCTTGTCTTAAGCAAGGTGGAACCTGTAGACACCAGAAGTTGTCCTCTGGCCTCCACACGTGGGCATGTGTCCCAGTTTGCTTTCTGATGCTGTGATAAACACCAAGAACAAAAGCAGCTTGGAGAAGAAAGGGTTCGTTTCAATTCACAGGCTAGAGCTCACCATCCAGAGAAACTAAAGCAGGCACCATGGAGGAGTGCTGCTCACTGACTTGCTCCCAGATCATAGCTGCTGCCTTTCTTGTAGAACCCAGGCCCACCTGCCTAGGAACGGTACTGCACACAGAGGACGGTCAATTAGCAACCAAGAAAATGCCCCACAGAGATGTCCAATCTGATGGAGGTTCTTCTTTATCAGGTATGTTAGGTTGACAGCCAAGATCCACTATGGTATGATACAAACATTCTCTGTTTGTCTGTCTGTCTGTCTGTCTGTCTGTCTGTCTGTCTCTCACACACACACACGTATTATAAATAAAATTAGTACTTTAATTAGCTCACTTTTTAAAAAAGATGGGTTGTTTAGGTCGCACATATTTCTTCCTGTATTCCAGGAGTTGGACGAGAAAAGAATGTCACATAGCTATGTTTTGAGCATCTCTGAAAATATAAAAGCTGTGATCCTGAAAGCCCTCACACTCCAATAGTAATGTTTCCTTTGCTGGTCGCCTAGGAAACAATGTCATTCATTACTGCTTCTTCTCCTGCCTATCACCTGCATCCCAAGCATCCCTCCACCTGTTGCTGTAAAAATATTAAAAATGCTGTCTTTTATTCCACACCAGATCCGGCACTGTAATGCCCCAAGATATCTGGTAGACATCTTCATCTCAGTCAGCAAAGCATCTCACCCGCTCTGCTCCATCCCATTTCACACTGCCGATGGCCTCTCTCTGAGCCTGGCCACAATCTCTCTACCTATCTAGTTCCCACGGCAGGTCGCCACCATGTCGGACATACATATCCCAATTCCGTGGTGGACCAATGTCTCCAGCCACCACACACTCTCTTAAACTTAAATCACCACATGAAAGAACACAACACAATAACCTCCGATCCAATTGGTGATATATAATTTGTTTATCTAGACACACAAAACCATGTATACATACATCCCTGAAGAACATTCATAACAACCTGTAAATGTGCAGAGAGGAATCTTAACATTAGCCTCCATGTTCTCCCAGCAGCTTCCTCCTTCTTCCCCATTCCAGTCTCCTCCTCTTCCCTCAAACTTTTCTCCTGCCCATCCCTCCTTCTTGTCCAATGACAGGCCTCATTCTATCTTGTACCTGTCTTCACCTGTATGACATCATCCTACATCCACCTGGAAAGTTAACCACACAGGACATCTCCTGTTTCTATTTGGGTTCGCTTATAAACTCCAAACCCTTCTTACTTGCCTTGAAACATCTCCTGAGCAATAAATAGGTACTAAGTAACCTTTTCTGTCCCGAAGTCCTTATTTCTAGATGCAAACGGTATGAGTCGTTGCTAGTATAATTTGATACCTTATAGAAAAATCTCTTTCCAATGAACACTGGACAGTTACAGCATTTTGTCACTAGGGAATTGCAGCATGGGCCCTCCTGCCCCCTTGGTCTAATTCAATGCAATAGCAGATGGGAACATGTGCATGGGAGGCCTTGATGGACTGGAAAGGCAGCACATAAGGAATGAGGGAAGGTTTCATCCTGTTTGTTGATTTAGTCTCTCTGTGAATGCTCAAACCACATGAAATGAGGATCTGAGGAACTGGTGTGGTTCCTATTGATATCAGCAGTCTCTTCCTAGGGCGTTCAATAATCTAAGTGCAGAGCTTAGCTTAGACCATTTCTTCCATATTTCCCTTTTAAATAGTTCCAGAAGAAACAGAAGGGCAATTGCTGACACCTCACCCACCTCTGCCAAATTATAGACCTAAACATATGTTTTATTTTTATTTTGTCCCTATGTGTCTTTCCTTTTTTTTTTACCAAGTTGAAAAAACAAATTAGCATTCCTTTATTAGTTTCTGAAAAATACCGGTACCACACATAAAAGATGAATAACTAAAATGATTATTCTTTAGACAACTATACTAAATTTCTATATTTAGAAATGCTGTCAGAAAACCACTGACCAAATAATATATAGGTAAATAAACGCACAGGTGTGCCTGAACACGTGAACACAAGTGTATCCGGATAGCACTGTGAAAAAAAAATAAGGGTTTAAACAAAACTCCAGAATTCCATGAATTCTAAAATCACCCCCAAATTAGCCACTTAGAGCATACAAATGCTTAATTTGTTTACCTACAAAGATCCCTGAGAGAGTATTTCAAAGAGTGCCCATTGTGTAACAGGATAATGGGGACAATACCTGCTCGAATCATCCACGGCGCCATAGCTGTTCCTGTGGTTAACGATTTCTCACAAACATTAATTGGCTGATCCTCACAATAGTTCTGTAGGAGGCAAGTAGAGCTAATGGCTTCATGTCACTGATGGAGCTCCCAACCAAGGAGAGAAGAAGTGACAGCCAAAGACCGCAAGGGACGGAGCACCAGAGGAGAGGATTAGGACCTAGCAGGTTCCTCACTTATAAATCACAGGAGCAAGATAAAAATACAAGATAGCAGATGTTACTTGACAAATAGGATCTCAGAAAAAAAAATCTGAGACTTCTAATGTTGAGCAATCATAAAATCGCCAATAATAAATGTCTATCTTAAATAAATCACATACTTGATCTCAAGTCCCTGCTGAAAATAAATCCCCAAGCCAAAAGAAAAACCAGAAATTGTTATGTGCCTGGCACAAACAACTCCTACCCTGGAGGTACTGAGGTGGTTCTGTGTAGGCACAGGTCGTGTTGCCTGTTTTAATGTAAGGACGTCCACTCTTTTTGAAGCAGTTCTCAACCTGTGGGTCAAGACCCTTTGGGGGGTGGGGTGGGGGTGGAATGATCCTTTCATGGGGGGGCACATATCAGATATTCTGCGTATTATATATTTATATTACAATCAATAACATTAGCAAAACAACAGTTAAGATGTAGCAGCGACAAAATAATTTTATGGCCAGGGGTCACCACCACATGAAGAACCTGATTTAAGAGTCATAGCATGGGGAAGATTGAGAACCACCGTTTACAAAGAACTCAAAATACACAAGCAAGCAAACAGCCCCATGGATGAATGTGCTGATGAAATGAGCGGAAAGCTTTGCAGACAAAACGCAAATGACCAATAAACATAAGAAAAATATTCAACCCCTCAATTCTTGCTCATGTTATGCTGTCTGACTGCAGACACAATGTGAGCTGCCAGCCTCCTGCCTACAGTCACATCTCCTCTGGATGATGAAACGATACTCTTCAACCGTAAGTCAGGATAAGATCTTTCTCCCCTAAATTGCTTCTTGCTGGGTCTTTGGTTAAAACAACAAGAAAAACAGCTAATCCATGAGCCATCAGAGAGCTATAAGTCAAAACTACACTGAGATCCCTTCTTACCTTCATCAGAATGACAGTCAGTCACTAAGAAAAAGTAGCAAATGGTAGAACAGATGCAGAGAAAAGGACCTCTCACACTCTGCTGACGGGAATGCAAGTTTCCACTATGGAAATCAATAAGGAGTTTTCTTGTCCTACCTACAAGAAGAGCTACAGTAAAGGTAATGTAGGGATTGTGGGGGTGACCAACCAATGACTGGTTGAGCTTGAGACCCATGCCATGAGGGAGTCCACCCTGCCTGGAGGACCAGGACTCAGTGGCAGGATAGCCCAGACCTAGGATAGAAAATTACTCCTAATGATATTCTGCTAAGCTCATAGATTGGTGCCTACCCAAATTGTCATCGGAGAGGCCTCACCCAGCAGATGCAGAGACCCACAGCCAGACGTTAGGCAGAGCTCGGGGAGTCCTACAGAAGGGGGGACGATTGTAGGAGACAGATGGGACAAAGACACCCTAAGAAACCCACAGAATCAACAAACGGGTTCACAGGGACTCGTCATGAATAAACCGACAATCTGGAAACCAACATGGGACTGACCCAGGCCCTCTGCCTATGTGTTACAGTTGTGTAGCTTGGTCTTTTTGTGGGACACCTCACAGTGGAAGCAAGGGCTGTCTCTGACTCTTTTGCCTGCTTTTGGGCCTCCTTCCTTCTTCTGGGTTGCCTTGTCCAGTCTTAATATGGGGGGGGGATGCCTAGTCTTACCACATACTTACAACTCGCTATATCTGAAGCCTGCCCTTTTCTGAAGAGAAGCCAAGGAGGCATGGATGGGGGTGGGGCAGGGGGAGGCTGGGAGAGGGTTTCTGGGTATTGACTCAAAGGGCACAGAGTCTACATATCACTATTCATAATAGGTAAATTATAAAACCAAACTAGGTGTTTAACAAGAGAGAAATGGATAAAGAAAATTATTTATATATATATATATATATATATATATATGATTAAATTGTTTTCAGACATAAAAAAGCGCAGAACTGTTGTTTGCAGGAAAAAGACACAAGTAGAGATAATTGTATTAAGTGAATTAAGCCATTCTCGGGAAAAATAAATATCACATTTTTCTCTCGGTTGTGGTTCCGTGATTTCACATAGGAACATAAAATTATTTGTGTATATATGACCCAAAATTAGAGTCTTTGGGGCTGGGGAGGTGGTTCAGTCAGTAAAGAACTTGTCACACAATCAAAAAGAAGACCCAAGAGTTTGATTCCCATAACCCAGTTACCATCTTGGAGCAGTGGAAATACTTGTAAACTTTGTGCTAGGAGGTTGAAGACTGGAGGATTCCTGGAGCTTGCTGGCCAGCCAGCCTTACTGAGTCAGGAAGCTCCATCATCAGGGAGAGAGACGCTCTCAAAAATTAAGGTGGAAAGTGAGTGAAAAAACATAGGATGTCAACCTCCTGCCTACACACATACCCACACACCCACACTCACTTGTGCACACACACACACACACATATGCATACACGTTCACATGCATACACTTGAATGCACAAGCACATGCATATAACTGAACACATACAAGCAACTATAGCTATACCCAAAATAGAAGCAAAACTGTCTACACTGATAAGAGAAGACTGGAGGAAGTAAGGGGAAGCGGAGACAGTCTGAGGGGAATAGTCTTAGTGTATAGAGAAAAGAATATTAATAATGAAATTGATGTAGCTTAGGCATGCAGCGTGTATAAAGGACAGAGTGGTATGTGGTGACATCCTAGGTCTTCACACTCAGATGCTACTTGCTAACTCACCTGGACAAAATTACAAACTACAGTTTCCTTTGTTATGCAACACAATAGCATGATCTACAAGTTTATGCCTAGGAGCAACCGTTTACACCATACAGTGTGCAGTAGTCTATGCAATCCACGTCTACAGAAATGCATTCTATGACATTCACATAATAAGGAAACTCAGCAACCTAAATTAAATCCCCTGTTCCCACAGCAAAAGAAGAGCTGATTCCAAGAGCTGTTGTTTGAGCTCCATATGTGTGCTGTGACACACATACACTTGCACTCATGAACATAGATCATACACATACATGTTTGAGATAATAATAAAATTTAATCTAAAATTGGGTGAAAGGTCTAATTTTGATTAAGAATTTTACAAATAACATTTTGATTAGCCCATCAGTCCTTGAGTGCCAGTGTGTAATCCTTTCCACAGAGCTGAAGGAGCAGCACATAGCGCTAAGCAATGGTTCCCTAGCCTCACTGGTCAGAGGTTCCGGAACTTTGTTTTTCTGAGTTCTCAGTCAGTCGTGTTGAATTTTTCAGAGTGGCTATGCCTTAAATATTAACAAGTATCTTACTGCTGGTGAGAGCCGAGAAGCCCCTGTTATATGAGTAAGAGGGAACAGAGGCTGTGAAGAGACCGGGCACAGTGCACAGAGGGACGAGGGTAGCGCCTCACCTTCTGAATGAAGCCCACGTAACTAGGAAGAGTAAGTCGCAGCGTAACGACCATCATTTCAAGGATAAGGTCAGCCCCTCAGCCACAGGGAGCAGCCAGAGGTCCTTCCCTGGACTACAGTAGCATCGCACAGACACCCACTCGTGAAATCGCATCCATTTGTTTCATAATCTGAGAAGGGAGGAAAGAAACAGCAATCTTGGTGGACTGACCATTCATGAGAAACGGACCAAATCACCCAAAAGAGCAGGAACCAATATATTTTCCACTACTAAAATAAAGTTCTCATATTTCTTAGAAAGTATTTCCATTGTTAAGTGATGCATGACTATGTATATATAAAGAGATTTTTTTTCAAAAATTTCATGCAAGTATGGAGGCCAAGGAATCCCATGAGTTAGAGGCTCAGAAGAGACAATGGTATGGTACTAAGTCCAAGTCCTCGGGCCTAGGATAGGGAACACTGATGCTACAGGTTCTAGTCCAGGTCCTGGTTGAAGGTCGGGACAGGTGTTTCAGTAGAAGATATTGAAGAGAGGAAGGGTTTTGTTGGTTCCATTGGTTTCTTTGTTTATCAGATAAGCTTTTGCTCAGTCTTCTAATCTAAGCATTAGCCTCATCTTGAAATGTCTTAATGGTCACAACCAAAACACCACCGAAGCAAACATCTGGACACCCATGAAGCAATCACATTGGCAGAATTAATTCTGTCATAGCACATCACCCATCTCTCTCTAGAGATTCCACTCGCACCTGCCTGTCATCCTACTCAGATGGCACTGGGCACCAGAGGTAAAGAGTACTAACAATCACCTTATGCGAGCTTATGCATTATTTATTTTTCTAGTCGAACTAATACAATGTATCGGCACTACATATAGGCAGTTAGAAGTGCTTTATGGATATTAACTCATTAATCTTCATGACAAAGCTGGAGTTAATTTTTATCATCATTCCTGTTTTAAAGCCGAAAGCAAAAAAAAAAAAAAAAAAAAAAAAAAAAAAGATGGGGAAAGCAGGTGCGGGTTCCAGAGTCTTAACACCATCATGTGATGGGGCTCCCTTAGTCATAGGTGCGTAGTCACTGTGACTGTGAAAGTGAACAGAAGCAACGGAGAGAGCAAGGTTTCCTTAGGTGAACAGTTTCTACTCTACCATTGAATAGAAGTTGTTCATGTAATGACAGACCAGGAAGCAGACAGTGTGACAAGTAGGAGACGTTGGGGGGCCTGGATCCTCTTAAAGGTTCTACAAAACCTCTCAAATGTTCTCTCATTGTAGTACCACCAGTTGACAAGCGTGCAAGTCAATAGACACCAGTGGTCAAACACACACACATATGGGAGACATTTTGGATTCAAACACACCTCATCAATTTGGCTTTGGAGCCTATGCCTCTAACCACTATGGTATCTTGAAACTCAGAGCAGAGAAGTTGGAGAAGGCCTCAGAGGTACAAAACACCGATAAAATAAGCATAAAGCTGATAACCACACACAGTTGCTCTGATGGTGTACAGTTATTTCCATTGAACTTTCATCTTGGCTAGAAAGAAATTCCCCAAATTGCAAGGGGCGGCCATATCTCTTGAGGGAGATTGAAGAGACAGCAAGCATCCCATTTCTCTAGTCACCATGAGTCTCTCCAGTCACAACAGTGTGGTAAATAAACACTGGGCCTAGCAGACATCTGAAAGCAGTGTGGGGATGATACAGTGCCTCTGAATTACCAGAGTTCCAAAGCAGCACAGGAGAGCATCTGGGTACTGTCTTGAAGAACCCCTACCTCTGGAAGATCAGATGTCCTTATGGTCCCTACTCTAGGACACTGTGGTCTGGCTTAGGGCCCCAGAACTAATAGGCAAACCCAAGAAATGGACCAAATAAATGAGTAACCAAAGATTCACTCAAATGGAATATGCGTAAGATTAAGTTCAGGTAGAGAAAAATGTTATTTTTTTCCCCTCAGCCAGCTTTATAGCACAAACTATACCAGTTCAGCTATAAAGAAATAAGACCCGATAACCTTTGCAACGTTGCAGCCAGTCTGTATTCTCTGCCTCGCCCCCATCTCTCCACCCCCTCTCTTTCAAAGCCAAAGAAAAATCCTAAAAATATTTTAGAAAACAAAAATCACTATTGAACTGGTTGTACGATTTCCAAAAGTGACGCCAGCACAGAGCAAGCCTCCCTTCTCCGGGTGCGCTCCTTCTGTCTGTTTCTTGAGAACATTAGTCACATTAGCACAGACTACGACTCACTAGACCCCGTCATCAGAACGACTGAGCGTGGGTTAATGACGCTTGCCATCCATCCATTCAGATGAAGTGGCTCAATTTTGCTCCATTTGAGGCTAAGATGGAAAAGATTTAGGGTTTCGCGAAGTTAGGGTCTAATTCGGCTTGGAGTCGAGCTACTATTCGAGCCAAAGCTTAGAAGCTTTTCCACACGGCGAAACAAAGATTGTGTTAAAGGACCAAAGGATGAAAAGCTCAACGCAAATAAGGCTTGGCTCCCGCGATGTAAAGGTAGTGATGACTCCCACGACTTCAGGCTGCACCACGAAGCTCTAAGAGCTGAGGCAGCCTGTCTAGACAGCTGAGCTCTGAGCTCCACTGCTGGCAGCGCTCCTTATGATAGGAACAGAAACAAAGTCAAAACTACTGATCAATCCTCTCAGAATTCATCATTAGAGCCTAAGTTTCTCTGTAGTCTCAAAGTTGCTTGTGATCCAAGAAGGCTGGTATTGTGTGTTTGTTTGTTTGTTTGTTTTCTCTCAAACCCTTAGCTCAAATTACAGGTTTTCTTAGTTACTGGTTTGCAGTATATATATTTAATATATATTACAATATAATACAATGTATAATATAATATTATTATAATATATTAATTATGCAATAATATATAATATATAAATGTATATACACATATACATGTATACACATATATGCATATATACATGTATATATATACATACATACACACAGATACACACACACACTATATATATATATATATATATTTTTTTTTTTTTTAAGCAAAAGATATTGTTGCTGGGAGAAGCTGGGTTTCAAGTTGCCCACCAGGGTGACACACAACTGTGTTATTGTTCTACTATGAAAAAGAAGGCAGATTAGTTTGAGTTAAAAAACAAACAAACAAAAATAATGAAAGAACAAAAGCCTTACCTTACAGGAACTTCCTGAACTGAAACACTAAGTCTAAGCACCGTCTCTAAGGACGACGTAGAAGAACCTGACTAGAGAGGATCAACCTTTTAGACAGACAGGTTTTCTGACACACCTGGTTATTAAAAACAATCGCTACAAACCAAATAAAGCTGTTGATGTGAAAACCCCCAGGTCTGGTGATTGTCTTTGGAAAATGTAGGCTCCTCAATGTGATGCAAAACCGGCTGATGAAATCAGCCCGGGAGCCATCTTTAACTCAGTCTCCCTTACACCTTTCCAGAGAATCTGTGTGTTACACAAGGCCCATCAGCCCTCAAGTTGACTTTATTAGCGTTTGTTGCTTTAAATCATCCTTTTTACATTATTTATACAAGAATTTTTTATTCAATATTCAAAATGATAAAACATATACATTGAGCCACAAATAGGGACATAATTCATAGCCATTTGAAGCATGCCTTGTAACACTTAAGTGGTTTATTAAACTTGTCTGCTCGTATATTAGATAAATTCTATCCTTGACACCAAGATGTGTGTATGACACATTTATCATGTTTAAGATTCCTCTAAGTAACATAAACTATTTCATCTGGGAATTGCTAAGAGTTCCAGCCCAAAGCAAAAGAATACATTCAGCGTCCAAATATTTCTCTTAGATAGGAGTTAGACTGAAGCTATCACATAGAGTTATTTGAGTTATTTAGGTGGTCTCAGCTCGATCCCTGGCGGACAGAAGTACATAGTACCAAAAAATAAAAAGATCTCATGTAATGTGCCATGGAACTGGCAGCCTCTGATCAAAGGGGTATGGAGTGAGCTTAAGGGGGAAGACTGACCCCTGCTTAGGAAGCTCGACATTGTGGGTGAGACTGAGGTTAGGCCTCTGTGGGGATCAGGCTGTCTTTTGACTTGAAGATGACAGTCATCTTCATCGGGGCAGAGCCTCCATTTGCTTATGAGTGGGAGCGGTGGTTATTGGTGGTGATAGAAGGAAAGTAACTTCTGTCGGTGCAGTGAAAGGAGTGCAGTATTCCGTGGACCAGTAAGTGCCAAAGGTCATTTCTGCTGGAGAACACAGGAATCAGAAGGAGAAAAGGAAGAAAATAAAACTACAGTCCAGAGCCAGCTGTGGACGTGCACACTTACAACCCCAGTGCCTGAGAGGATCGGGTGGAACAAGCCTGTTCTATGAGTAGGACTCTGTCTCAAAGCAAAGAAACAAACGGAGCCCCACAACATCCCCCAAAGTGCTTTGGTTCACTTTAGAATGTTAATAAATACATGCCTTGCTTATCACTTATCTTCCACTGTGCCCCTCTGAGGTTTCCACAGAATGGATATTACGGCACTATTGTCTAACCTCTAACTGGTAAGTTGCATTTCTTAAATTATGCATGTAAGCAACATTAGCATGTTCTGAGCCTGTGATGTTGACAGTAATAGAAACACTGGTGTTTTATAACACGCCTAACAGGACGCAGCAATTACAGATACTTCAAACGCTAGTCACATTTTTGCTCTTCTGAAATAATGGTAGTGACTGGACCTGCAGCTAGACCTCCCTATTTAGTGCAGAGATCAAGAGGCGTGCGTATAGCAATGTCCATACATTGATCTTGGTATTTCGATACTTACATTTCAGTAACATTCTATGTCTGAATACTGCGTAGCCCTCTTCATTCTTGGAAGGCGCACTTTAGTAACTGGCTGTCTCTGAATAAATACTGTGCAGCCCACTTTATTCTTGTAAGGCTTGCTTTAAGTGATGATGGAAAAGTCTGTTCTGAGAGAGGACCAGAGGCTTCAGTGAACTGGGCAGTGAGCTTGCTCTCCCCATGGCTCCCTGACTTAATCGGTCACTGTGAAATGGACAGAGGTTCTTCTGATGGGGATGGAGAACAGATAGGACCCTCTTCTAGAAGGAGCTACTTTGGGCTGTCTTCTGCAGATATGATTAGTTTTGGAACCAAAAGTGACTTGGTTCGTTTGGTTAGATTTTTACTCACAGTGCCAAGTAGAAGGCAGTCCTTACATCTTCTCTTCCCTTGATCGGGAGCAAAATGAAAAACAACGGAAGAGCCCAAGTCCCCGAGGGTCATTTCACATGCGCATGCCCCAAGGATCTTAGGCACTCATTAGAATTTTATGACACCAAGTTATTGGCTATATTTGTGGCAACGGTACTGTAAAATAAGGTAAGACTCGTTGGCTGTAAATCTTGTCTCTCTGCTGTTAAAAATCAAACAGATTCAGCCATCAGCTGGTTAGCCTTTCCTTCTGTCTTACTGATCCTGAAACATTCACAATGCACTTTCTTGCAGCTTCCAACAACTAATACTGCAGCTAACATTATATTTTTTGGTTTCCTCTGGGATACTTTTACCCAGAGCTCAAGAATAGTCAAACCAACAACCAATGATAAAAGACTATGCCAATATTGTAAGTGGATAGATCACCAGTGTTGTTATTGGACAATTTATACTGCCACGTTTGGATGCCACTTTCCTTCAGTGTGTGTGGACAGCAGACCTTTGACTCTCACATGTGAGCTAAGCACAGGGACATTGGAAGAGAGCTGCCTAGAACCCATGACACCACATTTGGAGGTTTGATCCTACGTTTTCCAAAAGGACGTGCTTGTCTCCTGTTGCCACGTGCACTGCCTTGAAAATGGACAAGCGAGCAGTCCAGTCCTTCTGCACCCCCCCCATCACAGTGTGGTTATCCTTAAGGAAGGGCAGAGAATCCAACTAATGCTGTGAGAACAGGCTTTAAATAGTGCTTATTTATCCAAAATGCCCCTTAAAGTGTCCATCTGTGCTTACTTTGAAAAAAGCATCTGAGGCAGGAGAGTTTAAAATGCCCAAACAACCTTTTATGTTCCAGTTGCTGTCTTGAGCACAGCCAGGACTTGTAGGAGGTAGATTCTCATGAAAGATGTTTCCGCCTCTGGTTTTCAATGTCACCTTTATTTTTGCCCCAACTTGATCTACTTTATACAGTCAAGAATAGAAAGACCCCTTTGAATATTTCATTCTAACAGAAACAACCTCATGTTGAAAGAACCATCTGATAGTCTACATGGAGTCCTTTCTTCTGGAGTCGGCTGAAGAGAGCTTCGGTAATATGTTCCTTTCTATCTTATTCAAGTATTCTGACTACTAGAGAGGAAAATCCCTAGATACTTCTGTTAACAACACATTCCGCTCCTTCCTCTATCATTCATTCATTCATTCATTCATTCATTCATTCATTCATTCGCTGAACACCAAAGGAGCATCCAGGTGAACAGGCACACTTGTTGCAGCTCTGCCTGTTGGAAGGCATTTTTCCCCCCTCTCTCTTGACTTTCAAGTCACCGAATGTGACTATAAGCAGCTGCCACTCATTTTTGGCTTATTCTCAAACACTGAAATCAGACTTTTCCTTTCTCTCAGAGCTGGTCGTGTAGGACTTTCTCCACTCTTGCAGCCATGGAAATGAAAAGCAAGAAAGCGAGGCTTTTGTAACTCCTGTGAGTGGCAAGGGCTCTCTGGGCTTCTGCTCACACAACTCATCCGGGGTGTGGTCTTTCTAGTCTCCAGTAGGAAATTGCTGTGGCTGGCCCAGTTTGACTCCTCGAGTTGGTGGGCCTGACAGAACAGCTAGTATCTAGCAGCTCCGGATGCATACGCCCTCGATGTTCATGGCTAAGTTTCTCTTCTCTACCAGGGCATTATCTGCAGGGGTGTTTTATCAAAACTTCTCCACTGCAGTTCTTATAACCATGTTCCCGATTCCCAGGAGCCTGGAATGCAAGTTTCCCACTGGGCCTTGTCACACTCGATATTCAGTGATGTCTCCACGACCCCCTTCGGCCCTTTCATGAACATAATCTTCTATTAAGACTTTGACTGGACATGGGATATCCATTGTAGCATGACTATTCCTCTCAGGCCCTTACCAGTGCCTGCCATGCTGCCATGTTTACTGTCTGTCTCCTATGTTTTAAGAACCATAGTAGCAGCAAATATACCTATTCCCCAAGGCTCTTGCCAACATCTTAAACCTTGTGTCCTGAAATCAAGGAATTCTTGCTTCTTGCCCTTGATTAAATGTTTACCAAATCAAACCTCAGGAGACTTTCCCTAGCCACGACTGTATATATTAGCTAGTTCAGACTCTTCAGTGCGTAATCTTCCTCTTTCTGTATCAGGCTAGCATATCTCTAGTTGATTATGCTAAAATTTAGCTCCAGCTATTTTCTGGGAATGTGACAGGGAGATGGAGGCTGCTTCCAAGACAGATGCTTTTTGCCTTTCTGGGAAGAAGCCTTGCCACTGCTCCAGCCTGAGAAGCTTCCCATCCCCCACACCCCCTCCCCACTCCTCCCCCAACCCCACAGCTCCAGCCAAATAGGGGCCCCACCTCCTTCCAGGAGAAGTGGGTGCCTTCACTGTCACTGAGGGTGCAAGGAAAGATTCAGAGCTAATGCTCCAAAGGGGATTAACTCAGATGTCCCTGGCTGTTGCTCCCATGCAATATTTGGGGCCCAAGAAATCCTGATCAGAAAGGGCTGTGCCTTCAGCCAACAGACCGCCTTGGCTGAGCCTTCAGCCATCAAACATCTCTGGGTTCAAGCCACTTCATCTATCAGATTCCCTATCTGCCCTTCTCAGTTATGACAGCTCCTCCACTGGAGATAAGAACTGCACTGTTAGCTACTAAGAGAGGCCTCTGTCTCTCTCTGTCTCTGTCTCTCTGTCTGTCTCTCTGTCTATGTCTCTCTGTCTCTGTCTCTGTCCCTGTCTACCTGTCTCTCTGTCTGTCTCCCTGTCTCTGTCTCTCTATCTATGTCTCTCTCTGTCTGTCTTAGCCTTTAACCCCAGTAACAGCTCTCTCGGCCTCTGTTAACCCCACGCAGGGCATCCCGGAAGCTTGGGGGTAAGCAGTGAACTCCATCCTGTATCTGGGCCTGACTCTCTATCTCCTAACATTTGTCAGATTCAACATCCCTCTCCTTCCCCAGGGCATGCCCTGGTGTGCCACTAGTAAACTGTTTAAAAACTGAGCCACCACCTGGCCTAGGAATACTGCTTCCCAATTTGTCAGGTGACTCAGGACATGCGATACCTCATGTCCTCTAGGAAACAGAAACAGAAAATTAATGGAGAAAATATATTTGTGAAAGATGAAGCGGGGAGGTAGCGCTAGAAATACCAGCAAGAGTCTTAGCTCTGGTACATGGTGTGCCTCCTGGGAGGGAGATGAAGGCAAGGAGGGTGGTTGCATAGGAACTGCCTCAGCCTTCAATGAGATTCATCTGAGTTGAGGTGAAGATCTTCAAAGTTAAATAGGTTGTCCATTAATGAACTTTATATTGGGGGCACGAGAGACAAGTCAGTTCATAAAGTGCTTGCCTCACAACCATGAGGACCAGAGTACAAACCCCAGAGCTCATGGAAGAAGCTGGGCATGGTGGCAGGAGGCAGAAACTCCTGTGCTGGGGAGATTGGGGTGGATCAGTGAAAGTTCCTGAATCAAATGATAACCAAGTAAAATGTGATTCAACAAAACACACAACACTCATCTCTCTCTTTCACCTGTACACACACATGAATTGTACACCACACACATACACATATACACACACACACACACACACACACACACACACACACACACACACACACCTTTGTATAATAAACAAGGAAAAAGCTGTTCTGTTATCTTAAACAAAGAGTGTTGTCATTAGTCTTGGATTAGTCTTGGCCCACTCATCATGGCCTATTCATACAGGCCACCTCAGTCATTAGGAGGAGACACATTTCCAGAACCTGCAGTCCTGAACAAGCCTGCATCAGTGCCCTCTGACCCTAGAGCATCGTTCCTTTTTACACTGGTCTCCTCTCATTCCCGCAGAGACTGTTCTAAGAAAAGGAGCTAAATTGTGTGTTTGTTGGTTTTGTTTTTGTTTGACGACAGGTCTTATTACTGCCGTGGCTGGCCTGGAATTTGCTTTGTAGACCAGGCTGACCTCCAACCCAGAGATCTGCCTGACTCTGCCTCCTAAGTGCTGGGATTAATGTTAACTTTAATGACTCTAAGAATAAAAGGCTGACGGCTAAGCAAATGTGAAAACCAGACGCCAGTAGGATGAAGATTCTATAATAGATTTTCTGACACAGAGGCAGTATATGGTAAGGACAGATAGCTATTTAGAAGCAGAAGGAAAGCCCATTCATCACACCCTGCAACTGCTTTTTAACCTGTGGTGACACTCTGCATTCTCACAGAAGGCAAATAACTTGGCAATCCAATCACATCTTCTCCTCGAATATATAAACTTTCAAAATAGGAAAGGGATCCAGTGGAATATGTACACCCACAAAAAAGCAGAGCTCCATAAAGTGTTTATGGAACTGAAGCAAGACCGAGAGCTATAGGATATCATCCGTCTGAAGGTGCTGACCCAGCTCCTTACCCAACCAGCTATAACCCCTGGCTAATACCAGCAGCAAGAACTCCACGAAGGGCGTCTTTTATTGCAGTGTTTACCACGGAATCCATGTGGAGACAAAAGTTGCTACCCCCACTGCTATTCATGGATATGATACACCTTGCTTTAATTATTTGTCTTTCTCCAAGACAGGCATTCCTAAGGGCTGGAGTCTAATTTGTATTTGTTTCCAGTGTCAAGGTTAATGGCCAGCATAGAGGTACTTAGCAAGTATTTATTAAATATTTGAATGAAAGATTTGTATGGAGATAGACATCTCAGATCTTGCCCACTTGACCAAAATACAATTACCCTATGTATCAGACTGGGCAAAGAGTTAATTCCGAGTTCTCCTTGATGCCGCCAAGCTCTTTAATCCATCACCATCTCTCCCCTTTATTTTCTGGTTGGTAGGATTGGCTTCGTGTTAGGTAATACATATGTAATAAAAACTCTAATTACCGGTTAGACTCGTCTGCTTATTACGATACTACTCTTTTATTAAAACTAGATTTCACTCCACCACGAACCCAGCTATAAAATAGAGCTCTTTTGCTTTCCACCAATTCTATTGGCGCTCCTTTTTAATTCAAATACTGCTCTGGGATCAACAACGCAATAAGACGTAATTATGTTTTAAGATCCATGAACTGGTTGTGAAAATGCATGTATTTTCTCTCTGGATAGTTGCTCCAGGAGATACACCGAGAAGTGTATTTTTATCTTGATGTATGGGGATTTACAAAGGAACAGACCCCTCAGAGTTGGAAGCAGTATTTTGTAGAAATACCGGAACAAATACCACCCATCACCACTTTATTATGTTCACAATGTACTCCATTATCATCAGTGTGTGAGCATAAATCCTCATAAGAAACCTCCCAGTATTAAAAACCATAATTATAACATGTATTTATTCCAAACATATGTACCACCATTTCAAACTACCCACCAGCTGAATATATTTTGCAGCTTTCAAAATTTGACTAGCGCGAAGATGGCTTTTATAAATGTGATTTATGACAATTTAGGTGCCGAAAACCATCGTAATTACAAGTACTGTAAATGTTTTTCTCTCTGCTTAAGTAGCCTCGCTGAGGAGGACAACGTTCATTTCCTGTGGGTTGGGCCCTTTGGCTCCAGCCTTCTCCACAGCCAACAGGCTGCTGAGTTCCCAGCTCGGCCTCACCGGTGAAAGATTAACAAAACTTTTCAGCGCTCGGCTTGCTTTTCCCTCTGGAGCTATCCGTTTTCCCATCGCCAAAGAGGGCAGCCTCTCCTAACATATGTTGGAAATTGTTGTTCGACTTCACAGAGTACACAAACACAGGACTTTTCTCCGTTCTCAGTGCCAGAGCAGACGTTTCAATGGAATATTTCATTCTAATGCAGAGCCCGTGTGCCAGAAGAGAGGCTTTGCAAATGAAATTCAGGAGGGCTTTTTCTTTTTTTCTTTTTTAACTTTGTGGTATCTGGGGTTTCTAAAAAGCACAAGAGACCCGGCTTTCGGTATAAAAAGTTTAAACTTTTAACCTACCTGGGTTTGAACAGGATAATAAATTGTCAAGTAATGATTCTTTGCCAAATGTTAATAACGTTCATGAAACGTAAAACCGAAGAGTTGTGGAAAAGGCTGTGATATTCTCTACCTTTCTAGCACCTCGCATCTCATTAGTTTCCTACCCTCCCCGCCACACACACACACACACACACACACACACACACACACACACACACACACACACACACACACACACATACACCCTGCCTGTGTCTCCATGCCAAGGGAAAGTCAAGCCTTGAGGAAAGGAGCTAAGACGTCCCTAAGGTTACTAAGGGAGTGGAAAGGCAGAATCCCTTTTCCAGGTTAGTGCTGTGGCCCCCAGAGCCCCCAAGGCCACTTTGTAAATTATACTGTCAGCAGCACTCTCTTTCCCCTCTTCCTCTTCTGTAAGTACATACTTAGTAGTTTAAAAACTGGCTTTGGGAGACAAAAACCTTAGCCCCCAAGTCTCTTGCTTACAGTCAATGATTTCTAGAAGATGTTTTAAAGATTCGTAGTTCAGCTTCTTGAGGTCAACAGACATACCAAAAACCGAAGGTCACGCTCTTGTTGGTAAAACCTTCGAGTTCACAGGGAAGTTAAAATTTTGGACTTATTCGTGCTGCATATTAATTAGTGAGTTTTTGTTTTATTCGCAAACCGCTATAGAAGAAAAGTTTGAATCTTTAAAATATAGCCCAGTGGCTGCTCTATCTCAGTCTATACCAGCGCCTATGCTATCCCATACGTAAACAGAGAGCTTTGCATACAGGCATGGGGGGAATTCACCGTACAGCCCCTGTTCACAGAGAACAAGAGCTGGGTGGGCATGCGTGCTTGCGTGCAGGCTCTCCTTCCCCGCCAGCTTTAAGGGCTCCGAGTGCCAGCTCAGCCAGCGCTGTGGATCAAATCTTGGCCACCAGTGAAGCAACTTGCGTTTCTTACAGTCAGATTGTCCCGGCATTCTATTATTCCATAACGTTTCGCTCCACAAATACTTCTTTGCATTTGTTCTGCTGACAAAGGCCCGGGGCTCCAGAATCGGTAGAAAAGCAGGAACAACAGAAAATATCAGGCACCGCGTGTCGAGTGAGGTGGGGGACGGAAAACGGGGGGTGGGGAGGGGGCAGAAAACAGAATGTAGTCTGAGCCTGATGTGCAATTTGCAGCAGTTCCTTGAGGGAGCGCTCATTGCAATAAGTGCCTCACAGAAGATGCAAATCACAAGTGTCCTTGGCTTGGCTTGCCTTTATGGAAATCCAGATGCCACAAGCTTTGGGGGGCTGAACTCAGACACAAAAGCTCATAAAACCCCCTTCTGCCTTTTATTTTTCTGCGATCAAAAATATTTTACCAGTACTTACTTATTTTTATTGCGAAAGCACCTCTACTTAACAGTGACAACTTGGACTGAAGACAGCATGAATACTGTAGGTCGAAGATTATGATCTTAGAGGAAAGAGAAAGCAACCCTGAGAATGTTTTTGCTAAAAACGCCGCATGTCACTAATCCATTTTCACAGAGAACACGTGTGAACCATAATTTTTTTCAGTTCAGTAAGCCGTGGTGAACATTGATGGAGGCTTAATTTCTTACAGAGTATAAACCTTAATGGCTATTCCAGTTGATACATCAGGATTAAGTCGTTTCTCATTATTTCTTTCCCTATGGTTTCCTCGAATTTCAATTCCTCTTCTGATTTATGACAAAGACTTGAACCATTCTAAATTATCTTTAAAGTATATTTTTTTCCTCCGTGTAAACTTGAGATAGCTACTCTCATAGGCTAAAAGCAGTCTCTACTGTCTGCGAATGAAGTTTAAAGGCAAGAAGAAAAAATGCAGCCCAACTCAACAGGTTGCATTCAGATGGATACGGTGCAAGCGTGGGTTCATACACGCAATCAGACAATCTCTAAAGTCCATAGAGGAAGGAGGCAGCCAGGAAAATCACACCCGAATGAAGAGTAGTCACAAGCAAGCTGTCACACAGAGAGGTGAAACGGCACGTGGTCTGACCACACCCTACAGTGTGCAACGCTCAAGAATATATGTTCACTTTTCCACTTATTCATTCTCTGTCTCCTTTACCTCCCACACTTACCCTGAAACATTTGTTCAAAGTTCTGTGCAGGATGAAAACGCCCATATGCAGGCCCCTGTCTTCTCGGTAGAGGAATTCAGGAGACACACGGAAGACATCCTGCCGGCCTCTTTCTGCACCCATTCCCACTGGCCTTATTTTCCACATCCAATTCACTCTGGGCCAGCCAAATCCTGCCATTGGATTAGGGCTCTACTCTCTCTCTCACTTACCCCACCAGAATCCTCAAGGCCTTATGGGCAATGTTTGTATGAGAAGCAAGGCATGTTTTGCTAGAAGATGCTATTCCTTGACTCACCCCTGACCTTTGTAATGTGCTCATCAGAGTCTCTAGAGTCCATGTGTTGACATCCTGGGCACGTCTGCCTAGTCTTCTCCCACATGTTTTCTACAAGCTTAAGATCCACCCTAGCCTAACTCACAGAACCCCATCGATTGGGCAGATGATGGACATCAGACACAAGCTGAGCTGGTCAGATCTGCTTCCTGGAGAAGTCAGCCGGGAGCATAGCTGACAAACCGCCTGGGCACTTTTCATGTGTAGAGTCCATACCATGGCGGTTAGGAGTTTGCAAAGCAGTTCTCTATACTTGGACCATAGGTGGGGAAGGCCCGTGATGGAGAATGAAGCAAATGCTCAGAAAGCAGAGACAAGAGAAGAGAGAAGGAAGGCCCAAGGTCTCTCTAGGTCTTCCAGAATGTTCCCAAGTCCTGAATGGATTTATGCCCCTGAATTTTGTCATCTGTCTCCATACTACTTCTAAAGAATCCCTTTCCATTTGTGGAAAACAGCTTGGCTCTTAAAACACACACCATCTAAGCACCACTCTTGAACTGAGAAAGGGAGCGCTTTCTCTTCTAGTTCATGGTCAGCTTCTCCCCACTGACTGAAACATTCAGCTCACCAGGCTTTATAAATTGAGTCCGTTCTGGAAAGACAACAGTACCTTTAAATCTTTGCATTTCCCAACCACCGTTAGACATTAGCTCAAGACACAGTCAAGACACTACACGGCACAGAAAGGGTCAGTGTGACCACAGAAGCAAGCAGCTCCTTACGATTTGTCTATCTTCTACTTGGAAAAGGAGGAGGTTCTCGATGAAGCTAAGCAAAAGAAATTTTATGCATATCCTTATATATATATTATATTTATGTATATAGAGCATATATTGTATAACATATATTATATGACATTTATTTATATAATATAAAATTAACATAAATACATATGTTAATATAAATATAAATTATATAATTATATTCATATATTTTATTGTGCACACATGCGCATACACACACACACACAGGCACGCACGCACGGACGCACGCACGCACGCACACTGAGAATTCTTTTGGTGAAAATAGATAAAGGTAATTGGGAAAAGGTGAAGCAGCCTGATAAAGTAGGAAGAATGCAAATCTCGGTGATTTAGCACTAATACAGGAACATGGGGGCTGGGGAGAGGACTCGGCAGTAAGAATGCTGCTGTCTCAGAGGTCTGGAACACAGTTCCCAGGACCTGATACCTCACAACTGTCCATACCTCCAGTTCCAGGGGCTATGGCGCCTTCTGGCCTCTGCAGGCTCCTACGTGCAGATACTGTACATAAATTCACACAAGCAAATACAAACAAACATAAATTACAAAACAGATCAACAAATTTTTAAGAGGAAGCTGAAAAGACAGTTCAGCGGTGAAGAGCACTGACTGCTCTTGCAATGACGTGTTCAGTCCCCAGCACCACACTCCCAGTGACTGTAACTCTAGTTCCAGGGCATCTGATGCTCTCTGCCCTCTGCAGGTACCAGGCGTACCTGTGGCACACAGACATAATACTCATACCCTTCAAAACATATAGACATTAGTATAATATTCATCTTTTCAACTTACTTATTTTTAATATTTATCATCATTTAATATTTATCAGTATTTTACTATTAATAGTATAATGGGATAATATTTTAATGAGTCCTACTGACAATTTGCTGGGGCCGACTGAGGAAAAGCAGCACTGTTTAATAAAAATCCACCTAAATGCCGCCATGGTATCTTCCTACCCTAGGATTAAGCAAGGTATATTTATAAAATGTATGAATCTTACAGGCTTTAAGGATCACTTGTAAGTCCCTTCCATAAATAACCCCAAAATAATATTCCAGAGATCATCAGTTATAGGTGCAGAAGTTAGGGAATTAAATATTATCCTTATATAATTTTACTTTCAATCTCTAATGGGCAGACAAATAAGGAGAAGTTAGTAGGGGTTCTAGCTCAGCAGAATTTGGTTTCTTTTTCAGTCAGTTTTCCACTGCAATAATGAAATACCTAGACCTGGGTATTAATAAAGAAGGAAGGTAGCAGGGTTTGGTGGACTATTTGTATAATTCTATCACTAGAGATGTAAAAACAGGTGGATCCTGATTTCAAGGCAAGCCTGGGCTAATAATTAGACCTTGGATTAAGAGACAAATAAGTAAATATCAAGCAAATAAATAAGTGGACGTCTATTTCATTCATTTAACTTCGTTTCAGAAACTGAAACCTCAGTGTCAAGTGTCTTATTGGCTTCGCCTCTGTTGAAGACCTTTTCTGCTCTGTCACTTCAGAACAGACTGTATGTGTGAGGGGAAGAGATTCTGGAACAAAGGTTTGCTCTTTCAAACAACTCCTTTGAGAAGTCACTGTGGGAAGTCAACTGTAACCACTGTTGTCCTCAGTGACCTTCACTGTCCATTGGGTCCCATCTCTTAGATGTTTTACAACATTGCACTCTGGGAATCAAGCTTCAAACATATGGCCTCGATGAGGACAGTCTACATTCAAACAAGAGCAGTAAGCCTGGTTCCTAGTCTACTGCTTGTATTATCATCATTCAGACTTCTATGGGAGCTGAGGAGAGAGTCTGTAAAGAGCTTGTCTCACAAGGATGAGGACTCACACAGGGGCCTGAGGCTGTAGCTCCAGCCTTTTTGTAGAATCAGGAGGCGGAGGCAGGAGAAGCCGTGAGTGTAGACGCTGAAGACCAGCCTACACCAGGAAGAAGGATGATCTGACTACCTCTTGAGGTGTCCAGCTGGTTCGCTTACGTCTTACAAGGGATTTATTCGTGATCGTGTTGTATACATGCATGTGCATGTGTGCCTGGTGAGGATGGAGGCAAAAGAGGGTGTCAGACCCCTCGGAGATGGAGTTAGAGCTGATTGTGAACTGCCTGGTGTGGGATCTGGGAACTGAACTTGGGTCCTTGGGAGACATGTATATAAATCAAGCACACAGATAAATCCACCGATGGCTCCATAGTGAGGGTGGGGACTGTCAGGGGCTGTGGAAGTGAGCCAAGTGGAAATGAACTCTCTCTTTCCTTGTTCCAGAATTAAAATGCTACCAAATGTCACTATCTTTGGCCTTGAGCTGCACACCCAAGGCGCAATAGAGACAAACATATTTGTTCCCTGTCCCCAACAAACTCAGAGGCTAAGTAAGTAGAGAAGGCATGTAATCAAGAGAAAAGTTGCTGACTAAATATAAAAGTAAATATTGAGAGAGCTGTTTTGATGCTTATGAACAGGAGAAATGACTGACTATTCAGGGAACCCAATAGACCAACTTAAAGGGAAATCACACAAATTTATTTATACGGAGGAAAGAGCCAAACATGACAACGAAGACGCTTGTGAGAGCGCACGCCCTAATCACAGAAGCCTCCATGAGGAGCAGAGTTTGAAGCCCACTTTAAAGGGGGAAAAAAACTCTAGGCAGAGGTTCAGCATTGCTGCCCATCCTGAGCTAAGAAGGTAGAGTATGTCCACCCACACACACACACACACACACACACACACACACAGAGAGAGAGAGAGAGAGAGAGAGAGAGAGAGAGAGAGAGAGAGAGAGCAGTCAGAATCGAGGGGAACCATGAAGTGTCCCATGAAGGAAGGAGGTGAGAGATAGGGCTCTAGGCATGGGGTGACTAGAGTCCCAGGCTTCTCTGACTGTCAGCTTCCTAGCAGAGCACTGGCTCACATGTGCCTTTACCTGAGACTCCATGTCTACAGACATCTTCCATTTCAGCTCATATCTCTATAGACCAAAAGCCCAGCCTGGCTCACCTGGGATGCCTCTCCTCAGGGTCTCACAAGACCAGAATCATGGTGACAGCTTTCTGGGGACTGTATGTCTGAGATTCCTGTCTTCTTGTTGTCTGCAAGCTGGAGGTCCACATCCCCTCCTTTGGGTTCCTTGCTTGCCCTCGCATGTCTCTCTCCAGCTTTAAGGCAGCTGTGGTGTGAAGTCCTCTTCCCACTCCACATCTTCGTGATTGCTATTGCAAACAGTCAGAGGAAACACTCATGTGTTTGAAGGGCTTCTGTAACTACATCTGTCCCACTTGGAAAACCTCTCTTTATGTTTGCAAAGTTCCTATTACCACAAAATGGACTCCATGTTTTGTTTCTGGTTTTGTGGGCTGTTTATTTCATTTTTGTATGTTTTGTTTGTTTGTTTGTTTGTTTTGATTTTCAGGTTTTGTTTGCTTCTTTTTAAGAACGGCATTACATATAGTTGGGTGGGTAGGGAAGTGAGGGGATCTGGGATGGCTTGGGAGAGGGGAAGGAATATGATGATAATATATAGTGTAAAAAATTTTAAATTAAGTTTCTGTCCCATGTTTTCCAGTTTGCTTCTCCGTTACTGTGATAAACACCATGGCCAGAAACAACTTGGGAGGAACTGGTTTATTTTCCTTATACTTCCATGTCATAATCTGTCACTCAAAGAAGTCAGGGCAGGAACTCAAGCAGAAACAGACTCAGGCAGGGGCCGAGGAAGAGAACTGCTTACTGACTTGCTTTCAGTCTGCTTTCTTATAGCTCCAAGGACCATCTCCTCAAGAGTGGCACTGCCCATAGTGGGCTGGGTCCTCCCACATCAATCATTAGTCACAGGCTTGCCTACAGGCAGTGTGATAGAGGCAATCCCTCAATTAAGGTTCTCTCTTCCCAGATAACTGTAGCATGTGTCAAGTTGACAAAAAACTAACCAGCGTGCCATGTGATGTATCACAAGCCTGGGAGCAGCACTAGAGAGCAAAGGTCAGAAGCCATCTAAAAATCTGTCTAACACAGGGGTCTGGAGATAGACTGCAATGCAAATGCTGACAGGACTATTAACTGTCTCAGGAGCTGGAGCATGTTAAACAGATGTCCCCATCGCTAACAGGACAATGACAGAAAGTGCTCAGCTCAGGTTTGCTGCCTTTCCTGAAACACCGTCTGCAGAGTGCCCAGCGGAACACAGATCGCTTCCAAGCTCAACGTTAACTATTGTGTTGCGAAGGAATTTGGACTATTTTCTATAAAAGAAGTAATTTTGCATGGGCTTTGTATTCAATTTGGAGCTGGAATGTGGCTGTTGGAGGGATAATAAGTGTCAGGGATACGTGAGCCTACCTTTTAAACCCCACCAGCAATCCCTTCTTACAAGTGAGTTTTAAATCTGTTGCTGTCCTTTAGTAAGCGTACTCGTGCTTTACACTGAGATAGGAAGGTTTTTCTAGTATAACATATATCTGTGCAAAGTGGGAGACTGTAAGCACAATAACCAAACGAGAGTCCTGTCTGCTCTCCCGGGTTCCAGTCTGCCTGAAACCTCTACGGCTCAGATGTTCAGACATCTTTTGGCAAGTGTCTCTATACCACGATTTCCTTATCAGACAATAAACACAATACTGGACCTGTAGGAATTAGTGTGAGGATTTCAAAAGCAGTAACTGTAACATGATTAGCTGTAAAGTACTTGAAACAGGTACCTGGCTCATAGCTTGCACTCAATCAATGTCAGCTGTTATTATATAGAGAGCGAAACAGGCCTAACCTCAGATATTAATGTCAGGCCCTCCTCTGCACATGGTTTTCACAGACATGATCACAGTCTTCTGAGAGTTCTAGGTTTGCCAGCTTCCTAAGTAGCACTAATGAGGTCTTGCCTAGATACAGTCTGCAATTTCTGCAGTGAATCTGGTTTATCACATGTATTTCATCCGTTTGATGTAAGCACAAACTGAATTTGGGAGCTGATGCGGATCTATTTTTTATAGTTGGTGATGGTAGGCTTTGGTTATACGTATAACGTCCCTTCTCTTCCTTAAATCTCCAGGAAAAGGCTTTGCAAAAGCTGCTAATCCTTTAACTACTTAATAGCAGTCGGCTCCCCTCGTACAGAGCACTGTAGAGTTCACACACACATTTCCAGGATTCTTGCTGGATCCATCCACTCAGTGTGGTGGAGGGAGAAATGACAACATTCAAAGGGAGGCGTGTCCTGGCTCATAATGAACCTCTTTCCTACCCCTGATAGAGGCTTTTGACAAAACCCAGAGGACAGGAGAAGGGGGGGGGAGAAAAGAAAGAAGCAGACTACAGGAAGGTTGTCAGCTAAAAAGCACCTCCCACCCTAAATCTCAAAGTCAGTCTGTGAAGGAGATCAAGAATAGGAATAATATCACAGAGGCACAGAGCTGAGACCAGAAAAATGTATGAACTGCAACAGTGTGTTTCCCACAAACCAAATAGAATAGAGAAGCAAGACCGGCTCCATAGGGGAAGGTAGTGGGAAGACTTGAGACCAGTGACCCCATATCTCTGCACAGAGGTTGAGAGGAGACTCAGAAGCCCAGGAATCCTTCAAACATTTTGATTAGAGAGAGCCTGGTGCTGGAGAGAGCTACTGGAGAGCCAGACTGTAGAGAAAAGGACATTCCGTGTTCCAGTCAGCTGTGTCCTTTATTTGCGTGGGAAGGGCCACAAATCACTGAGGAAATCTGGCAGAACGTGAGCAGAACGAGTGGCCCCACAGAAATCAGTTAATAGGAAATGAGGAGGTACTGGGAATGTTGTCCTTTGCATCTGTATAAAAAGAGACGGCTATTTTTTAAAAGCCAGATACAATGTTTAAAAGAACCAAAGAGACCAAAGAGTAGAGTGGATACATTTGCCGTCTCAACTGATTGGAAAAGAAGAGGAGAGAACTGGTTATGGACGAGTAGAAAAGGATTCACCCATAGGCATGCCAATGGAGCAGTAGGCACGTCAGTGGAGCTTCTGAGCCATGAAACAGAGGCCCCTGAAATAAAACAGGGGAGAAGAAATAGTCCAAATCAAAACAAGAGTTAAAGGTCACGCCACAACCTGAAGAAGAGATGGAGACTTCTGATTGCCAAGATGGGACTGTCACCAGGGAGACGTAGCATCTTGTCTGAAGACACTGGAAGTCTGACCACAGAGAGAAAAGCAGACGGACTGTCGCCTGAAAGTACAATGAGCTCCCTAATAAGAATGGCTTTTGTTTGAAAAATAAAACCCAAGATCCTCCATGATTCCACAGCTCTTGTAAGTTAAACACAGGAGATAGTTTTAAGGAAGTCAATTGTTTGCTTGCAAGCATTATTTACTAAAGTTAAGCAGTTCTTTTTATTTCTTCTTATTAAATTCCAGTAAATGTAAAATTGCTTTTAAACTTGACGGTAGGTTAAGGAATCACTAGAGCTTGGGACGCCAGAGTCGCCATGGGAGCATCCAGAGTTGAAGAATGAACCAGTAGAGCAGAGAAGGGGAGGGCATACGTGAAAGCAATCTGCCTCTGTGGTGATTTGAGGGCAGCGTGTGAGGCTCAGGGCATCCCCCTGGAATATCTCTTCATTGAGTGAAGCTCACTATGGGTTATAAATTCCATGATGTTAAACATGGGCAATTCTAAGTGTTTGCCTTTTGAAATATAAATATTGTACTGTACTCCTGGCAGGATTAATGCATTAAATCCCTCACACCTTAGCTGGATGCTTGTCCTCAGCAATAGAAAACTGTCCTCAAGTTCTACTCAACATTGTAGTCACCAGGGGAACTTAAAACATATATACACATTCACACGGGCCCCAGTAGACATATAAAAGAGGAGGTAACATTATAGTAAAGCAGGAAAGTGTTGGACCGGAGAGCTTTGGGTAAAGTTATTCTTCTACCTCTAATGACATTAACTCACCAAGGTTTCTTGTACTTGGCTTGCTTATAAAATGAGGATAGTGGTACCAGTTCTGCAGAAATCCGGAGGATTTAGTGAGATGAGGACTATACAGTGGCTGGTACTCACTAGTTGCTTGAGGAGCAATGATGTGCCTCCTAATTTTATTTAAAGAAGCATCAGAAAACTCTCAGAGCACCTACTGTTCATACCGTCTTCCGTGTAAAATAGTTCTAAACACCGAGTCAACATTCTCAGACTGCATCAGCCATCGTCAATCTTGCTGGCCACTCCTCCGGTGACATTAACTGCTAATCCTTACTCTTCTAAAAGCTGTAGCTGCTTGAAGTGGTAAGTGTCTTTGTTCCGATGTGTCATGGTTACAGAAGGACTCAACCCCAGGCTCACAAGGGCTGCTCCTTTTGAAGTTCATCCAGAGAAAGAAAAACCACACCCAAAGAAGAGTGCTCCAATTTAGTCATGCCCCGAGGATAAATAAGCCAAATCTGGGGTAAGGCACAGTGGGAACAAGAAATTCAAGAAAACAGTGAATGAAAACATATTAAACCACAGCCATCCCCATCTTGTAGAGCCAGCCACTGAGTTGTTTTTTTTTTTTTTAATTATTTTCTAGAAAAGTGTTATGGCCAGATAAGATGAGCTGAATGAAAGACTCCTGAAGAAGGGCTTTACATACGAGGCAGGCATCCTCCGGATACATTCAAGCTACAGTGCTGTCTTCCTCACTTGTTACTGCGCTTCTGATGTCCCGCTGTCCTCATGGGGTTTAACTGTGCTCCAGAATAAGTAGTTGATGTTACAGCCTGTGAACATTACTCTTCTAAATAGCTCTAATCTACTAAGCTCCCTTTTTAGAGAGCTTGCTATATTAGCAATAAGCAGTTAGTGGGTAGCGTTCAGTGGCCCTTTCCAAAGTACACAGGTTTATCTGCTTTTCCAAGGAACTGTGATTTTAGAATGGCAGTTTATTTCCGTCAGAGAAGTATCTTCCAATCCTCCCTGGGAATGAGGGTGGAGTATAGCAGTACAATACTAGCTTGCCCAGGCCTAGTAAGAGGCAAACAACATTAATATATATACATATACATTAATATATATATACATACATCGGCCAGCTGGCGGTTCATACAATGTAGTCCCAGCTTCTCAGGAGGCTGAGAAGGTCACAATTTCAAGGGCAGCCTGGGTTATAAAGTGGGTTCAAGGGCAGTTTGGACAATTCAGTGAGATCCTGCTTCAAAATGAAAGGTAAAACCGGGTGCTGAGAACGTGGCTCGCTGGTACAGTACTGACCCTGCAAACACGAAGGTCTAGGTTCAATGGCCAGTTCTATAAAGCAGAAACTCTTAAAGTAAACAAAAGTTCCCAAAAACTGACGCCAGTGCCCATACCATTTTATTAGAGAAGAATGTAAAAATTGTGCTCACCTTAATATATTCTTTAAATCCCATAAATATAACAACTCAGAAATATACTGTATGCATTCCATAGGGCTTCCTACACGCACAGCCTCTTGAATAACAACGTCAGCTATACAAGCTCAAGATGGTTGTCAAGGAAGAGCCGTTACCTCTGAGTTAATACCTGGATCAAGTGGATGTGGTCAGGGAGAGTCTTACTAACGGAGGGAAGGAAGTTTGCGAGATACCAATTTGTTACCAGCCGGGGTTTTGCTAGGAGCAGAAACGGTGACCTGTGCCAAGGGGGTGGAACTGTTTGTGGGTGAAGGAGCACAGCCTTCACAATGAAGAGTAGAGGCGTGGGAGGAGCTCACAGTACAGTCGGGGCAGGTGACATAGATGAATGGACAGGAGCTGGCTACAATTTTAAAAGACCACAGAAAGCCCAGAGGTCAATGTCGTTCAGGGTTTGTTTTGGTTTTCATCCTTTCTTTTTTGAATCTGTTAGTTCTTTACTGACCTCTGGGCACTATTATGTTGTATTTTTTAAATAGCCCATAAAAATCCTTTTATTGATTTCTATTTGTGTTCACTTGCTATTCTCGGTCCAACCTTAGCCATTTTGGGGCATGTGAACTACTTCAGCAAACCAATGTAAGCTGAAAAGAAGAGTTCAAGTCAAGTGACTGTTAACGCTACTTTCAACGATGCCTGCTATTCACTCCTGTACCTACAGTCATATCGCCAATCTCAATTTTGTTGTTTTATCGTAGTGAAACATATACAACACAGCATTTTCCATCTGGAGAACTTAGTACACAGCTTTGTAGTGTTGTGTGTCCAATTGACACACTGCGTATCCATGGTGACCTCGCAGAAAACTACAGACCTTTACTCACTAAGCAGAAACTCCATATTCTATCTCCTAACTCTCCTGCAAGCTACCAGCATTTGATTTTCTGGATCCACAAATCTGAACAAACTACGTAGCCCACATAACTGGAATAATACAGTACGCTCTTTATGATTGGGTTGTCAAGATTTACCCATACTTTAGCATATGTTAATTTTTCCCATTTTAAGACTGAAGAATATTACATTGTGTATACAGGCTACATTTTAAAAATGTTTCATTTTAAATTATGTGTCAAGGTGAGCTGAATGAAATATTTGTGAAGAAGGATCTTCCATATGAGGCAGGCATCCCCCAGATACATTCAAACTGCCACCCTGTCTTCTTCACTAGTCCTTGTTCTTCTGATCTTCTACTATCTCCATGGGGGTTCCCTGTGCTCCAGAACCAACGCAGTCTACAAAAAAATCACTCTTTTAAATGGCTCTAATTGGATGCATTGCTCTAATGCACCGCTGATAGAAAAGGAAAATGACCCAACCACTTTGGAATGGTGTGGGATTTTCCTAAAAAACAAAACAAAACATGTCTATTATGTGATCTGGTTGTTCTGCAGTCAAGAGATGTGAAGGCATATGCTGTCATACATATTCAGGGGCTTTATTCATTGTGATCAAAAACCGCGGAGGGGGGAGGGGCATCCATCAACATCTAGATGGGTAGACAAATGTATTAACCCACTGCGGTTTATCCACAGAATGAAATCACGATTCAGCTTTATAAAGAAGACTATGGATACATTCTATATAAAGGCTACATCACAGAATAATGAATGGTTAGTGAAAGAAACCAGACTGGGAAAAAGTGTGTGTGATTCTGTTTCTGTACAATTCAAACAACTACAGTCTAATGCCCAGTAGTGGCAAGCAGGTCATTGAGTGATGAAGACACATAGTGAAAGGAGAGGAAGACCATAATGCAGTCTAAGAAACTTCAAAGGTGATAGCCACGGTAATTGTCTTATGTGCAAGGCTGTCATGAGTGTCTGGTCATTCTAAAACTTTATAAAATTTTGAATGTATACACAGTTTATTGCATATAAATTATATCTTAATAAAGCTTCTAAAATTATATTCCTGGTCAATAATAATAATAATACGAAATAACTATTAAAATGTGCTACAAATGTATATTGTTGAGTAAAAGCACTTGAATAAGAAGCATTGAGTGGGATTATTGCTTCCCATCTTGATTATGAAAAGTCAGAACATTAAGAATCTTTTATTGGAGTTAGACTGGGATGGATGCTGTGGTGCAGAAATGATGTTCAATGACTTTGATCTTAGGAGGATGGCCAAGAGAAATAGCTTGTCAAAGATCTACACTAACTGGAAGTGTTGAGGTTTCTGTCTCAGATGCCCCTCGCCCCCAAGTCTCAGGTGCTAAAGGCATAAAGCAAGTGCGTTCACGAGTTGAGTCTTTTGGATGTGATTGGGTCTGGGGAGTTCTACTCTTACCACTGGATTCCCATCATAATCATTATTTAGAGGGTCTTTAAGCAATGGACCTAGTTGAAGAAAACAGGTCACCTGTGTCCCTAAAGGATACATTTTGTCCCTCCTCCTTCATGCTCTTTCTGCTTCTTGGCTCCTTTAAGAGATGTACTCCAAGCACATACATGGCTAAGATTCTCAGATGCAAACTGGCTCACCATATAACGCCACTTAGTCTCACAGCTGACTTTCAACGGTTGGCACTATAGCATGATTGCACCACTAACAGAATTTACACATACCCTGCTATTGGCTCACCGGTGAATGTTGAACAAGTCACCTTTCCTTATTTAGGCTAACACATCTTGAGAAAATTGTGTCTACACAATGATTGAGGCAGGTATCAATCTATGAAACGCTGTATTCGTGAACCATGCGGTTCTTCTGAAGGACACCAGGGAAGTGAGTCTCCCCTGCCCCCATTCCACATATCTGCCCATCACAGAGCGTGTTCCAGTGGGCACAGGAAGCACTCATATTCTGTATTTGTGCTTAGTATTTCATCAATGAAGATTTGCCTTTGGGGAGAAAAGTCATTGACAGCTTGCTTGCTTTCTCCCTCCCCACCATCCCACACATTTTGTTTCTAGGCGTTAAACTGTCATATTCTTGCCCACTACTCATGGGCTCAAGCACAGTGGGGGAAATACAAAGGCTTTGAGTTTTAGATCACAGGTTCTTAGGGAGTTTCACTACCTTCTATCCTTAAGGAACTTGTTCAAAAGAAATGTGCATCTGGAATTGTCGGCTCCCTGTTGTCAGTGAGATTTTTTACCCCCAGGGAAAGCCTGGCTGATAACAATGAGTTGGCGCACGTATATTTAAAGCTCAGCCGACATTTCCAGCTGTTCAGTGTGTTTCTCACCAGCAAGCCAAGCCAAAGTTACTTTTAGGTAGCTTGAGTTTAAGGAGAAGAGAGATCAAATGCCTTTTGTTCCTAATAGGCTAACACTCCAAACACTGGCACCCTGGACCTGCATGATCAGGCACCCACAACTGTGCCTCTTCAACTGATTCCAGTAATTGAAAGGACACACACACACACACACACACACACACACACACACACACACACACACACACTGCTCTATCAGTTGAAGTCAATTACAAAAATGATCAATTCTAGAGAGCTTTTACCTATGCTGTATCCCATTCACAGACTTGTACATTAGGGTTTTTTCTTCTAAGGAGTTCCTGATAGTGTTTTCTCCATGTTTCTGTGTGTGCGTGGATGCATGTGTATACACTTCCGTGTGCATGTGTGTGTGTACACATTTCTGTGTGTATGTGTGTGAACGCATGTGTGTGCACACTCATGCTTCTCCCTGCTTATGTCCCACTGAAGACCATTGCTTTCTGGGACTGTAATAATCTGGTGAACATTCGCCTTTCTTCTGTTTTTCTGTAGAAATGATTCCATTGTTTCATTAGCTGGAAAGTCTGGATCTGATCTTTGGAAGAAGGACTTGGAACATAACGACCGTGCCTCTTAATGAAAAGATTAACAATGCTTCAGAGCTGAATAGTCCTGTATTCATTTAAAATGGACTTTGCAGTTTGCTCTCTTGGGAACATACAATACCAACTCTTGTCCTGGGTTTATATACCATTCCAATCTCCTCGCCCATGTTCTAAATAAAGGTGGTATGACTATATGTTTAAAATAAGAAATAATTCCAGTGTGCTACAGTTTTGTTTATAAAAATGAACACTAGACGTTTTCTTGGATCTTGAAAGCAGTGACATCCTATACTGATGCCCTTTCTGTAATCACAACACTAACCACTTCCAGCCCCTGGTATTGTGTTGCAGCTTGCTGATGATGTTTAGTTTTACACTTATTAAAGAACCATGTCCCGCTTGATTATCCCCGTTCCTGCACTGCTGGCAGAGCACAGACCATCTAGTCCACACAGGATTACACACACTTCCACTGATTTTGCTGGCCGAGCGTCAGTGATGTAGCTTGGCCAGGAATCCTCTGTCTGCCTTTTCCTAATTTGGTACTACTGTCAGCCTGTCCCTGACAGCACCGTGACACCCCACTCTCTTCTGTTTGCTCACCAGGGGAGGGGACATATGCGACCTCGGCTTGCTGCTGAGGAAATGAAGCACATTCATTTATTATGTGTTGTTGTTACACACAGATGAGAAAAGCCAAGACAAACAGTGACAGAGCATGCTGAACCCTGTAGGACATTGAAGGCATTCTTCCAGTCTAGGACTAGAGCCCAGCAAAACCAGAACCAATGGTGTGAGGTTCTCCTAACTCCCTTTCTCTTCCACTCCCCTTCCAAATTTGCATGAGTACCTCAGAAGGAAGACATTCAAATGAATCTTGGTGAAGGGACAGTAGGGCCTCAGCAACTATCTAGTCTAAAGGTTTTTCAAGTTGTCCTGAAGGACCCCAGGGAACCCTTCAGTCCCTGCCTGTTACTGGGTCCTCCTGGCTGTTACACCCCGCCCCCACCCCTGAACTCCAGCTGCCCTTCTGTATAATATCCAACCATCTTGGTTACCTGGCATTTTCTTCTGCTCTTCTTAGGGCCTCCTGGCTGCTGCATCTGGTTCTCCTCTCCCCCCTCTCCTCCCTTCCCCTCCTGAGGTTCCCCTCATCCTTAACCCTTCCTCCAGGCTGTGATTTTTGGCTCGCAGCTATCCCCACCACCAGCACCACACACACACCTCTCCTGGCTGCAGGTAGGTAAGCAGCTTCCCTGGCTTGCTTTTATACTGCTTCTTATTATTCACGGGGCACCCTGCTGTTGCCCGAAGTCCCCTAGCAGGCAGGATGCGTGAAAATGATCGTGATCACTGTCTTAGATGCAACCTAGACCTGCTCCACTTTGGAGTCCAGGAGGTCCTACCATTGAGCAGCAAGTGAGGAGAACGCCATGGCTCTGATACCAGGGATGCGTTGATGCTGTGAGGGCACTCGTGCACCTGAGGAGTCCTGGAATCTCACCTAGCCTTACTCTTACCCATTCTTGAGGCAACCAGGAAGAGTAGCACCCTGCAAAGAATTTACTCCTCAGGGAAGGAAAGTCTATGGGAGGAAAATAAAATGGGGGTTCTGGGGGGTGGGCTGAAAGGTGAATCAAATGCCCCATTGCATATCTTACAGAAAGCTGTAGAAACGTCTGATGCTGAGAAGCTCCAAGATTAGAGTGAGGAGAGATAACCCCTGAGCAATGGCCCTGCTGCTTCCTTGCACTTAGAGGCATGAAGGTTAAAACTCTCCAAACTAGGGGATGGGCAGAGACTCTGTGGCATTACCTGTATGAATTCAAAGGAAAGCTTTGCCCAAGTCACCTGTGGCATCTGTTTCTGTGTCAGGATGTCTTCCCTTCATGCTGGAACAGGGCAGAGGGTGAGTTACAAACAGGACGCTGTTCCTCTTTCTCCTTCTACCCCTGGCTCAGGAATCTCTCGCCTTTCTTCTTTGCCATAAATAACCTTCTTACCTTAATGCCCTGTGCTGGAGCTGCCAAACTGGAGTTTAAGAGGTTTACTGCTCTACTCGCTTTCCATTTGGGGAATCTTAAGATGATTCTTCAGATGAAAAGTTATCTTCTTTGTGCTTTCATTTGGACAAAGATGGAGTTCAAGGCTCTCTTAATGGCCCCACAAAGTGGTTGGGTGATGATTGGTTTCCTGGCATCCATGTGCAGGGAGATTGAGAAACTAACTTATGCTTAATTCTTCCTCAATCAAGCAGCGAGGTCAGGTGATGTGGCTGGTTAGGCGTCTCTGCCTAGCTGTTAGCCTCCCTGTCTTGGCTCCAGGCGTCCATTCCTTTGTTACCTGTCCTGCCACTCTGAGTCACGGAAGCATCACACTTTTAAAGGAAAGTGTATTTCCTAAAGACATTAAATTGATGACGGTACTTTTGTCTGGCCATTCCTTTCAGAAGCATTGTGGGTCCTTTCCATTCAAAAGGCTCTTTAGCCTGTCATACTGTCAAACGGCGGGTATGAGGAAAGACATGTGTTTGCACTTGTGTGTCAGCTCCTGACATCTGTATTTATTTGTACATATGTATTTTGTTTGTTCAAATAAATGTTTCATCAGACGTGGAGTGCAGTCGGGAGACTTAGAGAAGGAGCCGGTGCAATTCAAAAGCAAGTGAAATATTTCTCAATAAGACTTGGAATTCTGACTTCTGGTTAATTGTGAACATGAACTGGAGGAAGAGCTGGCACCTTGGGGAGCCAGGGCCTGGGTTTGTCTTTTAATGTTATTGTTATATTATACAGTTTACTGCATAAGTGATTGAAGTGATAGTAATAACAATTTAGGGACCATTCGACTGCTGTGTGTGCTGTATTTCTGTGATACTCACTTTTCTGAACTGCACACACATCTGCAACAATTCTTTATTTAATGAACAGACAGTGGTGAATGAAAATGAAAGGTTTTTCAAATGGATACATTTTTTTCTTAATTCATCATGTTTAAAAGCACTCTCCATTGTCTGTTTATTAAAATATCATCTAAGCATCCTTAGAACAAACTTTTTTCCAGATTTCTTTTTTATGTTTCAAAACTGAAATTTTAATATGCTATTACTACGAAAGTCAGAAAAACTTAGGGAATTTAATGATATTAAGTATCATTAATATTAAAAATAAATATTAAACAGGTATATATTATTTTAAAGTTATATAGTTTACTGTTTTTACTGAACGTTTGGCTACATATTTAAGGTATAACTGAAAATGTATAAATTAGTATAACTCATTAGTGATTTTACTTTTATTAATGATTTTTGATACTATACTATAATTATACTATTTCTCTTTGCTCTTTACTCTCTCCCTCCAAACCATTCCACTTACCCCTCCTTGTGCTCTTTCAAATTAATGATCTTTTTCATTAAATTGTATTGCATGACTACATGGAAACAAATTTATTCCCAAATAGAACGTGTTCAATTCATATAATGTTGCTTGTTGGTATGTTTTCAAGGCTGGCCGTTTGGTTCGGAGAGCCAGTGAGTGTGCTGCTCTCTGGGGAAGACCGTTTCTCTCTTCTCTCATTCCTCAGTTGCCTGTTGGTCTTTGTGGAGTGGCGAGCCCTTGTGGTCTTTTCCCTGTTCACTTTGGCACCTCCATTGGTGCTGTCCTTCCTCAGAGCACATCTGGGCAGCCGTCATCGTGAGGTTTTCATGGATTAGCTTCTGAAATTCACAGGAGACATGACCTCACGGCCGTCCCCAATCCTCTGGCTCTCAGCGTGGTTTTGCCCTCTCTTCTACGATCTTTAGCTATGGGGGTGTTTGGTAGATGTATCTGTTGGGACTGAGCTACAGAGTTTTACATTTTGATTGGTTGTGGTCCCTGTCTGTTGCAAAGAGAAGTTTCCTTGAGGAGGGGTGAAGACCACACCATCTAGAAGGTGTAAAGACACATTTTTAGATTGTGGGGATTATACTGGTTTAGTAAAATAGTATTTGTTGGTTCCCCCTCTAATATATACATGACTTCATTAGCCCAGGGTAGCTTGTTAGGTTTCCAATACCAAAACTGGTTAGAAAAATGTTAGTTAACAACGTACGTACGCCACTACTGTACCCTTTCTGGTGCATACCCTTAAGCCATGCTGATGGATAATGTGGTTCATACACCGCAGTAGTGCAAGATGGTTGGTTGCTTCTCTCCCTTGGAGACTGTGTGATACCTACTGGTATCATGAGAGCTAGTCCTCAGAGTTGAGAACTTCAGTTCAGATCCAGCTCAGCGGTGGCTAGGCCCTGTTTCTGAAATGCATGGTGTCTTCAACAGTAGGTCTTTCTATTTCTGAGAGGCAACCAAGAGCAGTAGCAATTGGCTGTATGTTTCAGGACTCCCTAGGACAGCCTTGGCAAACAACTTCAAACAAGATATCTTGTCTGGTATTGGGCTTTTTCTTAGATGATCTTATCCCAAATGAGAAAACTTTATTTTAAAAATATATATATATATATATATATATATATATATATATATATATATATGAGAATATTAGGGTTCTTTTTTAGATAAATAATATGTCGTTATGTTTTTTTCAGACAGCATTATTGTTATTTAGGTAATAATTTTTATTAGTATATAAGAAACAATGGTTAATGGAACGTTAATAATTGCCTTTTAAAACATTTATTTATTCATTTATATATATATATATATATATATATAGTATATGTTTGAATGTTTTGGCTGCATATATGTCTGTGTACCTAATGCATGCCTGGTGTCTTCAGAGGTCAGAAGAGAGTATTGGATCCCAGGAACTGAAATTACAGATGACTGTAAGTTGTGGTGTGAGTGCTGGGAATAGAGCAGGGTCCTCTGGAAGAACAGCCAATGCTTTTATCAGGTGAGCTATCTCACCAGCCACCAGTATTAATACTTTCACAGTCTATGAGGACAGCTTTTCAGAGATGTCTATGCTATAGTTCTTGGCTTAATACACAAAACACTATAATGAAATGAGTTCCTTGAAGGTATAAATAATGATACATTTGTCTTTGTGTCTCCAGTGTGTACAACATAGAATATGCTTAAGAAGTGCTCGTTATATGATTTCAGTGAACACCAATTTGACCTTATTCTTTTTTCGTATCTGTTTTTGAAGCAAGGTTGGAAAGAGAAAACACAGCTACAAACAGCCAAAATTCACGAACCCTTCTGCATTTATATATTATGTGTAGCATTTGTGAAGAAGTCAGCATTTGTTTGTTTTTGTTTGTTTTTTCCTTCCACCATATGAGTTCTAGAGAGTTCAAATTCAGGTATTATTGGCACACTGGTGGCAAATGCCTTTATCCAGTAGGCTATTTTATTGGCCCCCGAACTATTACTTCATGTCAGGTACTTGACATCAAAGAGATCACAAAGGTAACCTACCTGTATGACTACCTCTATTGCAATTTTGTATAAGGTGAAACTAATGTTCAGAGAAGGGGAAAGATTACAGGAAGTCACATAGAACACTCGACAAAACAGGACTATAAACTCAGATTCTGAAGTCTATAGCTTTATATTTTCTATCCCTTCTTTAAAATAACCAATAAATGTCACTAAACACACACCATATAACAGCATGCATGGTTCTAGACACCAGACACAGTACCAAGTAAAACAGTTTCTGACCCTGGACATTCACATTCTTGAGGAGGGGAAGTAAATTCAGTCCTTATTTCAATCCTGAAGTTACTTGAGCACATTGCTAAAATACACGCCATCTACATTCTTGTGGGACGGAATCAGATGTATAGTTCAAACTTGGTCCCTATTTAAATACTGAAGTCATTTGAGTGCTTCAACTGAAATATGTGTCACATGCATCACATGAAACGCGAGTTATCTAAAACTCGGAAATTGGGGGTTGTGAACACAGTGGCAGAGAACAAGAGGAATGGCATTGCAGTCAGTATTTCCTGAGGTTATGGAGGGTCTCCAGCACCACCTGGATTGTTTTGCTTGTCCTTAGGTAAGATGAAAAGCAGAGCAATCATATTAACTCACACTTGAATACTGCAGGAAGGGAGCAAAGAGTAAGAACGATCTCAGCAAGCTTTCCTTTGTATAACATAGACAGAAACAGAAAGGAAGCAGGAACTAGAGTGTGGAGTGCGGGGTGCGGGGTGTGGGAGTGAGAGATGCTTGGATCCTGCTGATGGCTTGACTGGAGTGCCTGGAGATCTTCTATAGTTACATTTCCTAGTGACTGAGAATTCATCTTACGATAAATTCTGAACATCATGCCTAATATCCCACGCATATTTAATAAAAATACTACCAACATCTACTGCCCAGAAGAAGATAGGAAGCAAATAAGCGAATACAGACAAGGCAGACCACATTTCTTGCCTAGCCCAGACCCTGTGGGCCGAGAAGGCTGTCATGACCAGTGAGCACACTGATCCACCAAGGCTCTACTTCTGTGCTTCAGGCTATGGGTGGGCTTGGGAATGAAGAGAAGGACAGCAAAGAAAAGGGAGAATGTGAAATGCAAGACTTCTGAGAAGCCCTGTGTGCTCCAAAAAGTGAGTGTAGGAGCTGCTGTGCCCCTGGACAGTCCCACGTAGTCACAGTTGACACAAACAGAAAACTCAGACCCAGTTTGCTCTGAGAGGCTTCACCAGGGAAACACTGGAAGAGTCATTTATAAGAGGCCGGAAATGAAGGACCAGAGGCATGGCGTATACAGAGGAGGTATGGCGGATAAGGATGCTTGTCGGACACTTTTATTTTTGTAGACTGTTGAACCTGGCCTCACTATGAGGGTTTTTGTTTTCCTGCTTTTGTTTTTAACTATAATACTGTTTTGGGTGAAATGTTTGGTTTCTTATTTACCCTGTATTATTTCTTATATAATGATAGGATAATCAATTTATTGATAGAAAGCATTTATTAATAGAATAATAAAAATCATTTTTATTCTATGTTGACTTATTAGATAGATTTTAAATTATAAAAGTAACATAAACTTACACTAAAAGACTCTAAGTTATGCAAATAAATAATTGTAGACTGTAAACACATTGCCCTATCTTGCAATCTCTACCCAATGTTTCTCTCAAGTTACTGCTTTTTGTGTAGCCTATCGAGACTCTTCTATGTACACACATACACATGTATGAGCATGATTTCTAAAACTGGTACCCTAGCAGAAGGAAAGAAGGTGACAGTCTATTCCTTTAACAGTATATTACAGTTTACTTACAACAATGGGCCTCGAGGAAAGGAAAGCTTCTTAAAAGCAAGATGAAGGTCAAATTATAATTTAAAATCAGACCTACATTTGTTAGGACATAGTCTTAAAAAGAAAACAAATATCTGTATCTATATATCTATACCTATATCTATATCTATCTATATCTATCTATATCTATATCTATATGTGTGTGTGTGTGTGTGTGTATGTATATATTTAAGATTTGGATTTTATTTCTACCCATGTGAGTTTCACAAAAGGAGATCTCAGACATGGCTGGCAGTTGGGGTTGATACCACGTGGTAGCTCAATAGAGTATCTTCCCTCATTTACTGAATTTTTACAGATTTCTCTTTTTGGTTGCTGTTTTGCCATTCCCAACACTGAAGCCAATGTTTTTGTCCATGTTGGGAGACCACTGAACCCAGTGGCTACAGTGAATCTTATAAAAAACCAAAAAACCAACCAAACAACAACAGCAGAAAAAATGTATACAAAAATACCTCCAGGCTTTACCACTGCTACCAAAGGTTCCAGCTTGAAAAGCCTCTAAGACTCCTGGGATTGAACCTGGGCACTCCGGTATTGCTAAGCCAAGTACTCTCTCACCCTTGAACCATAGAATGCCCCCCTTTACATTTTAAGACAGAGTTTTACCAAGTCGCTCAGGCTAGCCTTGAACTTGCATCCTCTAGAGGGCAGGGTATTAGAGACCCGCATCTCCAGGTCTGGCTTCAAGTTATTTTCTTGTCATCAGTATTACCATTTGTTTAAGATTTTCAGTCAGATCCGCACCGTAAGTCAGATGAGCAAAGTGGACTATTTACTAGTAGAGTCGCCAATCAACATTCCCACTGTTGTTCACCCAACATCGGGGAAATAAATCTTACATTTCCAACCCTCATCTCTTGAATTAATGTTATAACCTGCCTTCTCCTAGACTTTGTTTTCTGTAACAGTTGTATTAATCTTTCTGTAAAGTTCCTCTTTATGTTCTTGGTTACTTTAATAACTGAATTACTTTTTCACATTCATTTACATGGTCTTATACCACTCTCCCTACGCCAGCCTCATCTTACTATATAAAATATGCTTGTCTTTTTTTTTTTTTACTTTGTTTGGGGTGTTATTGTCATTTGAATATATTTTTTTTGGATTTTTTATTTGCACTGCTGGGGGTTGAACCTGAACCTCGCACATGGTAGGCAAGTACTCTCCTCCCATGCTATGTCCCCAGCTCACCCTCTACCTTCTACATTGTCATGTTAGCCACATCCATTTGTGCCTTCTGGATTTTAAGTAAGGCCCTTCTTTTTCTCATTTTGTGAAGCATTGTACACTGGCTT
Source organism: Rattus rattus (assembly GCF_011064425.1). Taxonomy (NCBI): domain Eukaryota; kingdom Metazoa; phylum Chordata; class Mammalia; order Rodentia; family Muridae; genus Rattus; species Rattus rattus. The sequence continues at coordinate 69,171,176 of NC_046154.1, forward strand.
ACAATGTGAGATCTTCAAAAACAGAGTTTGTTTTTCCATCACCTATAGGTTTGATTGTAACCTTACCATTAGTGTGGGTCATTATGCTCACACAGTCAAAGATGAATGGGATAAATGGTTTAAACTATCAATGCACTGTTGCTCTGGTAACCTGGAGAACATATGCGCCTACTGAACTTGTCTGATTATAAATTACAAGTACGGGAACATGGGAAGGGTTTTGTGTATAGAAGCCACCAGATGTTTTATAATGATCCTGTTAATATGAGCCTCAGGATTAGCCTAGAACCAGTGCTGCAGGTCAAGACTGGAGCTCATTGACCAGGTTATGTGGGGAAGTTTGTGCAGCGCCTGCTGGCACAATACATAAACATCCAGATTTATTACTCTCTGTCTCCAGCACTGAATTTTCCCACAGATTTATGAAAGGGAAAACATGAAATTGCGATTTGTAAATATTTGAAGTTTACTTCTGAGATCTAAAAAAGGCTGTAAGAGGGGGGTAGTAATAAATCCAAAATAGAGGTTGGGGAATGCAGTAAGTTTGCAATTATAGGGATATAACTTAAGGAGGAATCACAAACAATAAAATTTAATAATTTCACCCTTGGTTCATAAGCCACTGAGCACCAACTGACATAAATTATTAGTCTAAGGAAATAAATGGAGGGAAAGTGAACGTAGACTCAGAAAGGAGGCCTCTGCAAGTTTGGAGCTTGAATTCCCGCTTCTTTGGACAGGGTGGCTCTCCTCTGCAAACCAGCAGAGACTAAGAGCCTTTTAGGGTCTCTGGGTTTCTGGTTTTATTTATTTTTAATTTAATTGACTTTTTCGTCTGTGTCTATGTATAGGTATGTGCACATGCGTGTAGATGGCAGAAGAGTGTGTTGGATCCAATGAAGGTGAGTTGTGAGTTGTATGTATAGGTGGAAGACCCAAACTGAGGTCCTTCATTAGAGCAGTGCAAGCTCTAATGAAACACTCTCCAGGCTTCTTTAAGAGTGTCTGTCAACATCGATGACATACAGTGTCTTCTCTGTAGTCTCTAGCTGTTGACATCAGGGAGCCCCCCAAAGGTCATGATAACAGTGGTCTCATCCTTTTTCAATTTTCATATCGTGTCCATCTGGAACCTAGCTCCTCCAAGAATCAATTTGCAGAGCTAAAAACCTATACGAGGTAGAGAGTGTTTCAGATTTGCAGAGCTAATAGCAGAATGCATTTGAGAGAGGCGGTTAGACTCCCGGTGTTTATCTGGACCTCAGACCCAGCGAACTGACAAGTTCCACCTTGTCAGTTAGCAACTGTGAAACGCTGGCAAATTATTTAATTTCCGTAGCTTTGATCTTCTTGTTTTAAGACAGAGCTGCTAATACCTTGCAGTAGCATAACCATTTCATGCCACATTCCACACTGTCAAGCCGGCTTGGAATCTCCTAAGACTAAGGAAAATGCAATCCAATAGGCACAAAACTGCAAGCATTACACACTCTTCCACGGGACAGAGCAGAACATGCAGCGAGGTGTGCAGAATGTGGGGAAAGGGATGGATTCTCACCTTGGTTGGACACTTTGGTGCAGCAAGGACCTAGGTGGACAGAGGAGGTGCTCCCTCATGGGCAGAACTTTCTTTTTTAACATCCTGAGAGGTGGATTCAATGTATGGTCCAGGGACGAGAATTTTTGAAATGAAGATTTGCTGAGCAAGAAAGTTAACTGGGAGCTTCTTTGCCCAGGGCAAAGAAGATCTCATCCTTACTCCTACCGCTGAATACTATCCTGAGACAGTACAAGGCTCCAGTCTCCTGGAGTCATTGTGTGACCTTGAGCGGAAGACTGAGACATCTGACCAAGAGCTCCAAAAGTACTTGGTGACAGAGCAAGTGCCAGAAAGACACCACTTCTGAGGTTTATGTGAGGAAAACTCTTTTAAGACATCATAGACCGGATTCTGATCAAGGAAATCATGAGGACTTTTGTAAAGGTATGAGATGATATAATTAACTTTCCTTGTCAGGAACACAATAAAGATTGACGGTGGCCGTAAGCACTGATGGTGACAATCGTAATCAGATTAGGCAGGGCAATAGAGCTTGCGACTAAGGAAAAACTTCATCAGGTTGAGTTTGTGTACTGGATGAGAAATTCTCTTATTTAAGAACTTAATTATGGGGCTGGAGAGATGTCTCGGTGGTTAACAGTGCTTACTTCTCTGCTGAAGACTGGAGTCTCTTCCTAGGACCCATGTAGGTCCATTCACAACTGCCTATAACTTAAGCCACAGGGAAGCCAATGCCCTTGTCTGGCATCCTAGGGCATGAGGGAACACACACACACACACACACACACACACACACACACACACACACACACACACAAATAAATAATAAAATAAATCTTCCAAAAAAGAACTTAATTTATAAAGAGTAAATTATAATAAATGAAGTACTAATAACAAAACTACTTCTCTCATAAGAACGGTGTGGGAACCAAAGAGAAGGTATGTAACGAGCCTTTCATACACTGTGCCCTACGACAGAGCAATTAGGTACTGTGGATCTTATTGGTCCCTGATTACACTTTCAGTAGCAAGGAGTTAGAAACCTCTATTGACTACGAGAAAAAAAAAATTCTTGACCAACTTAAGAAAACATTTGGGAAGACTGAAAATTATTAAAGCCACTGTAGATGTCGCAACTCTGCTGACAAGAGAGCCATGAATGTTTCATTTTTCTTTCAATCCAAACTCTAGTTCAAAATCTGACAGAGATATTAGAACAAAACTGTGCTAGTCACCTTCCTCCCTGAGGTGTTACAACTCTCTGGGCTGAGGCAATTCAGGGGAAAGGCTTCTTCTATCTACAAGTGTGGCAAATACAACCCACCACTGAGCACCGCCCACCACTGAGCACCGCCCACCACTGAGTACCGCCCACCACTGAGCACCGCCCACCACTGGAGGAAGGTGGAGCTATTGAAGTAGCTCAGTCTTTCATTGGAGGAACTTAACTACCATTGTCCTATTTTTTTTTTCTTTTCTTTTTTTTTTTCGGAGCTGGGGACCAAACCCAGGGCCTTGCGCTTGCTAGGGCAAGCACTCTACCACTGAGCTAAATCCCCAACCCCCCTATTTTTTAACCATAGAGGAAACACAGAGGTAGATCAGAATCACAGAAGCAAATATCTTTCAAGACTCACCCCAGAGAGTGTGGGGCAGTGCTTACAACGGCAAGCAAAGCTTCAAGTTCCAAAGTTCAAAATAGCGCTATTCACTGGGAATCATATATTCAAACACACAAGCCTGTGTGTGGATTGTTTCAGATTAAAACCACAATAGGGTCTTCCCCCAACTGTATACTATGGGGCATCTGGAAGTCTGGATCAAGGACTCAGACACTGGGGGCTGGGAGATGGCTCAGTCCACAAAGAACCTGCCCTGCAAAATGAAGACGCAAGTTCAGCTGTCGACGTTTGTCTCATCCAGTTAGCATATCAGCACAAACAGCCTGACGTGGCTTCCCTGAGAAGCGAGGATGACACCTTACAGTCGGCAGTGCAGAATCCAAATCCACCTATCGGTTTGCCTGTAACACCAAGGCATCTGAATGTGATCCTTCACAGATGAAAACCAAGAGTAACAAAGTAATGAAGATTTACACACTGACAAGAAGTCATAGAACAGCCACAATAAATACATTCACCATTCTCTCTCATTGAAATAACACGTGGATAGCGCTTGTACCAAAAAGCATACAGAAATAGGGCACAGAAATAAATCTAGGGGCACATAGGTAAATGATCTTGGACAAGGGTCCCAAGTGTACAACAGAAAGGGATAGTCTCTCCAACAAATAGTGCTGGCAGCAGTGGAAATCCACATAGAAAACTGTACCAAAATCAACCCAAATAGAATAAAGACTCAGGCACAAGGGCGCTGGGAGATGGCCCAGTCAGTAAAGAACTTGCCCTGCAAAATGTGGCAGTGTCTGTAATCTGAGCAGGGGAGGCAGATGCAGGTAGATACCTGGGCTGGCCAGCTAGTCCAACTGTATCAGCAATCTCCAGATAAGAGATCCGAACTTAAAAAACAAGGTAGAGAAGGGGGGAAGGATGACAGCCAGTGCTAACCTTCCTCCCACAAACACACGTACGTGCACATTCCCCATAAACACCGCAGTTTGATCGTAAGACCTAAAGTTACAATCTTCTAAAAGAAAAATGTAAGACACTGTCAGTGGCCATGACTCCATGGATAAGACACTATGCTACAAGAACAGAACCCAAAATAAACAAGTGGGATTAGATCAAGCTAAAACACTTCAGCACAACCAAGGAAACCGAAATGAATGCACAAGGGATGTCTCTTCCCAATCCAGATTTTGGATCTTTAGGAAATGTTTTCAGCGCTGCTGGACCACATGGCAGTTCTGTTTGTATGTTTTAAGATCTCCATGCTGCCCTATGTGGTGCTGTGCCATTTTTTGTTCTAACAGGGAGCAAGGACTCATTCAATCTCTATGTCCTTGGCAGCACGTGTTATTGGTACAAGTTTCTGTCACTGTTGTTAGTAATGTCTAGCAGGTGCACAATGACATTTCTGTGGCTTTGAATGGCATTTGCACGTCGATTAGTAATAATGTCTGTATTATATTCCCGTTGACTGTTCCTATTTCTTTCTTTGAGAAAAAATGTCTTCACGTCCTTTGTCCACTTCCTAATCAGTTTCATTTTATTTTGGTCATGCATTGCATGTGTTCCTTCTTTATGTTTAGACATCAATCCCTTAGCAGATATATGGTTTGAAAATATTTTCTCTCATTCTATAGGTTGTTGTAGGTTGCTGGCCACTCTTTTGAGTGTTTCCCTGGTTGTGCTGAAGTGTTTTAGCTTGATCTAATCCCACTTGTTTATTTTGGTGATTACAGAATCACCTCACCATCAGTGGGGAAGCTGAAGTGGGGACAGTGTTGTCCACCTGGGCTTCAGAACACGTTCAGGGTCAGTTTGTGCAGCTTAAAGAGGCTCTGTCTCCAAACAGAGGAAATAAAGCACTGATAGGGCATTTGTGTAGCATGTGTTCAAGCCTTAGTGGTACCATCACAAAAAATCCAAATAGCCAGTAGCATATAGTATGATGAAATAGTGTTAACAAAGAGGCTGTCCACTTCGTGACAACCGTGAGGGCATAGGCCAAGAGAAGTAATCCACATACAAAATGACAAATAGCCACCAGTACCCAAATGCAGTGAACTAAAGGCTAGCCTGGGAATGAAGGGATGGATGGGTTATCCACGGACATAAACTGCGAGGTAAGTGGTGTTAATCTATAGACAGATTCTATGCAACGTTTTATCTGTCGGCAACAATATTGTGTTGTAAAATTAAAATTTAAAGAGTCTAGATGGGGCCCTGTTTAATATTCCTACCACAATAAAATTAGAATCCACTACAAAATTTAAAGTCTGAGGACTAAGGAGATGGTTCCTTTGGCTTGTCACGCAAGTATGAGGACCCAAGTTTGGATTCCCAGCTTACACATAACAAGTCACGAATATGGTGGCACACACCTGTAGCCTCAGTGTTTGGATGGTGGAGACACGTGGGTCCCTGGTGCTTACTGGCATGGCAGCTTAGCTAAACTGGTGAGCTCTGGTTCAGAGAGAGAGCTTGACTGGAAAAATAAGGTGATAATGATTAAGGAGGCCATCAGCATTGACCTCTGGCCACCATGTGCATGTATGCCCCACCCATATATATATATATATATGTGTATATATATATATATATATGCACACATATAAGCTCCTCCACACATACATACACATACAAAAATAAGTAAAATTTTCAAAAATTAAGTGGAAGACAATTTGCGATTTTAACCTAATTGACATACATTTTCCAAAAACGATCATAAAATATAGTTAAATAGTAGCAGGTTATTTTTAAAGGAGAAGATCTGAGATAGAAAGAGCTCACCTCATATAACTGGCCATACATTATATTTCAAGCTGAGTGTGTTCTATCTTAACACTACTTTTATATTTAACTATTGCCCATTTTGTTATTCATCAGGAGTCTTTCTTGACACCAGAGTGTCCAGACTCTCACACTCAGCTTGGCTTCTGGAGAATTCCCATCTCCCTGGAAGGCTCCTTTTTTAGTTTTTTTGGATTCTGTCTTTCCCTTCTGGATTCTGGATTTTGCCCTTTCATAGGGAAGCAAATGCAAGCACGATTAGATGCAGCTGTTTTTAATTAACCCCTTCAGCTGTGTTCCAGATGTATGACTCACTATGACTAGGGCAGCTGATGGTTTCTAAGGAGGCATACATATTTATGACATACCAACATGTTTAACAAAGTTAACTCAGGCTTACCCCAGCCCTGCAAGATGAAACCAAGGCTTCTGTACTACTCATAAAATCCAGTCAGGTGACTCATCAGGGCCAAGTGTGACTGTGATGAGCTGAGCCCTAACAATGGGAATTTAGGATTCCAGTAGGTTTGTCTTTTGAATATGAGTCACCAAGCACTACACAAGAAAGAAATGGTTTCCCCAAGGACAGCAGTGGGGCCTTTGGAAAGAGCTACTCTTACATGTGACTTCATTCTGAAGCTGAATGATATCAGATGTTAGGTGGGAGATGTGTGGCTGCAGCCAAAGCGCCAAAGTGTGGGATTGATGGTGGAGCACACCTGCAATTCCAGCTCCTAAGGCTGCTGAGGCAGGAGGACCACAGGGTCAGTGCCAACCTGGGAAACCCAGAGACAATGACTCATAATACATTAAAGTAAAGGACTGTGGGTGTAGCTCAATGGTGCTAGGTTCAGTACCTACTGGGGTAAGGACAAGAGGGCCAAAAAGAACAGAGCAGCCCAACTGTGGAAGTTGGAGCAGGGACCTACAAGGAAGAGCACCAAGGAAAGTGAAGTAGTAAGAATGAATACAAGAGGTGAAAAGAAAGTTCAGGGATAAGGACAGAACGCCTCCTCCTCCTCCTCCTCCTCCTCCTCCTCCTCCTCCTCCTCCCCCTCCCCTCCTCCTCTTCCTCCTCCCCCCTCTTCCTCCTCTTCCTCCTCTTCCTCTTCTTCCTCCTCCTCTTCATCCTCTTCCTCCTCTTCCTCTTCTTCCTCCTCTTCCTCCTCCTCTTCTTCCTCCTCCTCTTCCTCCTCCTCTCCCTCCTTATCCTCCTCCTCCCCTTTCTTCTCTTATTCCTCCTCCTCCCCCCTTCCTTCCCTCTCCTCCTCCTCTTTTTTGGCCTTCTTTCCCTGCCACTTTTTAAGTACTTCTCTTTCCAATGTCCAAGAGTGTAGACGGTCAGGTAGAGAGGCCATAAGAAAAGTAGGATCAAAATCTGTCTTTCCCCAGAAGCAGAGAGGCCAGTACAGCTACTCCCTGGCATACCTGACCTGGAACTGTGAGTTGCTCTTTGTTAATTGATTCTGCAACAGTTCTTAAGTCGATGTGAAGAGCACAAATACTCAGGCAGGAGAGAGGGCTCAGATGTCAAGGGTGCTCGTGGTGTTATACTCAGACTTTGGTCCCTATCACCCACAGCGGAGATTCACAGCTCCCTGTAACTCAAGCCTCGAGGATCTGATACCTGTTCCTGTCCTCCACAGCCACCAACACCCACACAGAGAAAATAAACCTTTTTTTTTTAAAGAAAAAGAATACAAGTATGAATTAGACATACTCTCTGCCTTCAAAGACCTTTTAATATTGTTAGGACTTGAAAGACATTTCTAAGTATAACATGATGCAATTTAGGTCTCAAATCTTGGGGTGGGTATTGGATGCCACAGACACAAAATCAAAGGGGAAGAAAAGAGGGGGCTCAGTTCTTTAAGATAGGTGCCCAAGGGTGATCAGTAAAGTGTTCGGGAACTACTTGATACACAAACTAGTCATTTGATTCAATTTTTGAAACAGGTTCCCACTGTTAACCCAGACTGACCTGGAACTGACTGTAATAAGCCTTGTCTTGTCTCAGAGCCTCTCAACCGCTGAGGTTGTAAGTATGAGTCAAATGTTTCTTCTATCAGAAAATGACCTTACTAAAAGGTCATTTTAAAGCAGCCCCATGGAGAATGGAAGGTATGATACATACCAAGTTAAACCAAGATTAACCCAGCAATCCTGTGAAGGAAAGGAACTGCTGAGCAGACAGCTCAAAGGGAGACACAAAAGACAGAAGTAACAAAGAGACAGCATTGGCGTGGGAAATACTGTTGCTGCAGTGTCAGGTAACTGTGTAAGCCTGTAAGCTTGAATGTGAGGTATTAGCAATTAATGAATATGTAGGTGAGGCAGGACAGCTGGCCATGAGTGGGATCAGATGATGGTGATGGTGGTGATGATGATGAGGAGGAGGAAGAGGAGGAAGAGGAGGAGAAAGAGGAGGAAGAAGAGGGAGGAGGAGGAGGAGAAGGGGAAGAGGAAGAGGAAGAGGAAGAAGAAGAGGAAGAGGAAGGAGAAGGAGAAGGAGAAGGAGAAGGAGAAGGAGAAGGAGAAGGAGAAGGAGAAGGAGAAGGAGAAGGAGAAGGAGAAGGAGAAGGAGAAGAAGAAGAAGAAGAAGTTGTTGTTGTTGTTGTTGCAGCAGTGACCAACTAACTTGGGTTTCCTTCATATTGCTGAAAGGCGCTTTCTATACTAAATGCCAATTTATACAGGTTCTGCTGCAAGTGGGAAGGTTAATGTCATCCAGGACAGTATGAATAGGTAAGGAGGCTACAGACTGGCCTTCCTTCTGATGAGATGAGTTTGCTGCTGCTGTCTTGTTTCTGTTTCTTGAGAGTTCCCACAGAAGCCTGATTTCCCTCTTAGGCACATGCACATCTGTAATCCCAGGAGGGTGTGTGAAGTGAATTGGTGCTCAGATTCACGTTAATCCCTGTGCTCAGAGCTGCCAATGACCTGCAGAGGGGCAGGGTGAGCTTTGAGCACTCTTACCTGATGCCACTCGGTCTATGCTGGAGATCTCAGCATCCAGCCTAGTGTAAGGACTTTGTACCTGGGTTGTGGGGCTGGACAACAGGCTGCAGCATGGTGGGAGGGGAGATAAATGGAGAAGATAGCAGAGAGGGACCAGTCCCGATGGACTCCACTGATTTCAGTTTTGTTTATGGCTTCTTGACTTTGTGCTTCTACATGACCTCTTGTAAGAGTAGCAAAATCTGTAGTAGATAATATATGGGAAGATAGACAACTACCCTGCTAAAAGGTCCTGCAAAGCTTAGGTCTTCATGCTGACCCATTTCTTAGCCAGCAATAATGTAAGTCATGTCAATGGAGTTGTCTCGAACTTCAAAACCAAGGATTTTAACATTTACCTTTCTGTCTTTCTATCCTTTCTCTCTCTCTCTCTCTCTCTCTCTCTCTCTCTCTCTCTCTCTCTCTCTCCATATATATATATATATATATATATATATATATATATATATATATATATATATCCTACAGTTAGGTAGGAAGGTTCAGGGCAAATACCTTTATTTGCAGAGCTTCTCAATGGCCCTACTCAAACTTTTAGGGAAAAGCATGCAAATCTCTCTACAAGATGATGTGATGCAGCAGACACCTGTACGTCTCTGAAAGTGAAGTCCAGTGTCTGTGCAAAACCAGGGACGCTTTTCTATCAGTCACAGCCCTGGAAGCCAGGGTGCCTCCCCAACTGCTCATGTTTCCAGATGCAGAGCTCCACGTGGGATGTGGGACAAAGGCTGCTGAGCCAAGGTAGAGCCACTATTGAAACGCACCTCTGTCTCTTATTCTTGATGTTGTTGCGATATCACAGTCAACCGAATACTTCCCCTAGCAGAAAATTGTTCAAATAGAAAGTAGTTTCATTAAGTTCCCGTAGTGAAGAATCTGGTTCGGTTAAACTAGGGTTAATTTAGATGCCTATGATTACCACTAAGGAAAAAAAAATCAATTCAGATTCACTTCGCTGATTAAACCAAACCTGTGTTTGATTTTATTGTTGTTTACTCCTTCATGGAATTTCTTTCATTCATCCCAGATTCCCAAAACTCAATCTTTTTTTTTTTTTTTATTTTAAATGATCCCACAGATCAAGGACCACTAGGATTAAATGTGAGTAGCTAGAGAGACAGTCACTGTCATTGATAATCAAGAGGCCCTGTCGAAATAGCTAAATGTCTAACTAGGAAACTGTCACAACAGTATAAAGCAGGCAGGGAGAAATCCCACTAGGGGAGTAGATCAAATAAAACAGAGGAGTATTTTATCCAAGCCTATTAAAATAGACAATTAAAAACAATACAGTTGTCCCTGCAGGAAAACCACAGCGCATTGACTCACTTACATATGCAGAGCATGGTGCTCCTGTGGTACCTCGCAGACAGGCCCTTCCCAGACGCCTGCAGCACACTAAGTACAGCCCAGGTCAAATGATGTGCGGGCGAGGGGACTACGCTATGCAGTGCCTAGGTCCGGCAGAAAGGTTTTGCATAGTTCAAGTGATCATTTTCACAACTATAATACAAACAAGAGATTTCATGGGAGAAAAGTCATTGAACAACTCTTCCTCTAAAAGATGAAGCAAGGTTCACAGCAGTGAAGGATATTTATTGCCACTTGAATGGCCATAGCAGTAAGCTCTGTTATCGTGGGGTAAAAGCAAGCATCACGCACTCCCAAGGCTCCATCATTCACCTAGAAGAACCTTCAGTTAGCAAATGGTTCTTGGATATCTAGCCTGTGCCTGACACCATTGTAGGCATAGCTCAGAAGGCCTGGTACAGGGGAAGAAGGGTACAGCTGCCCTTACTGAGCCCGCTCACCTTCCAGGAGAACATGTCTAAATTGTTCTAACTTACTTTGTTGCTATGTCTCTTGGCAAGAGCCTCTTATATTTCAGCAAAAGTCCCTTGGCTGGGTCTCATACTTCCTAAAATACACACATGCACAAAGACAAATAAAGTATTCAGAGTCAAGGTGAGCTGGTGACTAGCTTGGTGGAGCACTCTCCCAGCATGCTCAGGCCTTGGGTTTGATTCCAAACACTTGAGGGAAAAACCAAGAAAAGGTAACCAAACCAAACCAAACCTTCAGGCATTTCTGTCACTGGGAACCTGGTTCTCATCCCTGAAACCATCACCGTCTACTCTTGGGGAGTAATTCCTATCAGCCCCAAGGGGGTGCTCCTCTCCCTACACTCTGAAAGGAAAGCTACTTGTATCCTAACACCAGGAAAGCTTGTTGTGTCCCTGTGACTTCACAGAGGGGCTCTGAAATGAGAGATGAATTGTTTAAGAGAAGAAACAATCAGTTAAGCAGTGGAACACTGAGCTAGCAAAAATTTAATACTTTGTTACATAGGAAGTACCCATGGTGCCAAGCGTTCCAACAGTCTGTTTCCATTGAATTTCTGAGGATAGCAAACAGTTGTATGGAAATGTCTACAAATGTTACATGCAGTATTTACAGTCAGTGAGCCTAACAGCTGTAAAACAAAAGTTTTGTGAAATTAAAGAATTACTCTGACATTTCGGTTCCAATAAGGCCTAGATGTCATGTGTGTGAAATATGGTACTACCTACAATGCCAGCCAGGTTGCCACTGAATTCCATTGTTTTATGTTGTTTTCCTGGGAAATCTTGAATATTTGCACACACACACACACACACACACACACACACACACACACACACACACACACACACACACCTCTAAGGCACCAATGACAGACCAAAGTAAAGATTTGACCCACGTCTCCAAGACTACCCTGGTGAACAGAGAGCTTACTGAGCTTTAATACAGAGCAGGGATGGAGGGATATTTACAGGAGTGTGTGTAACATTGAAACAGCTGCATCAAACAGTCTCATCCCGGTAGGCATGGATTACAAGTTCCCCATAGCGACAGACATAGAGTTTTCCCTCCGCTAACCTTCTGCCCTCTGTGCATACTATCACTTCCTGGGCCAGGACAGCATGCAACTCCAAGTGTACATAGGGTCTCGGGGGAACTGTCTAGAATAGCAGGTGAGGGTTTGCCTTCCTCTTAGGAAGAAGTGTCAACAGCCCTGGATTCTGAATGTCTCTTGACAGTACTCACAGCTGGGCTGACGAATGCAGTGATGGTTGTTAAATTTGGAGAAGAACAGCTATGAGAGCCAAGGCAAAAAAAAGGTATTGTTTGACCATATATTTAAAATACATTTAAAACTAAAATGTAACCTTCAATCTTTAGGGGAAATTTACAACTTCGTTATTTAGACCTCTGTGATGTAAATCTCCATGTATCGCCTCTTGTTTCAGTCCATCCAGACAATAGGAGTGAGCCTGCTTCTACCCCCACTCACGTGAATATAACCTACACACTGGTGGAGAGGAGAGTAACTGGGGTTTCTGAAGTTTTGGATATGATCTTGGCCAAAACAAAGGAAGGACAGTGAATGTACATCTGCTGAAGGAATTTAAAATAAACGCTTCAAATGTACCTGCATAGGCTCACTTTAATTGATGATATGATGAACCCTCTCTTGAGCATCCCATCTAGACCTTCAGGGCTTATTTTATCTGATGTCCTTTATTTTGCAAACTCTTCCCTTCAAAGCTCTTCTTTGTAACCAACTGATGGACCAGTCTTCTATGTCTAGCTTACACATTGCAGTAGCCATTTGAGGAGGCTCTTAATAAATAAATAAAAGGTTAATCGACGAGCTTAAAGCCTAGGTCTAACATCACATCCCAAGAAGCCATAGCACTTGCTGTCATCATATTCTAAATAACCCATCCTCAGCTATATTATCTCAAGATTGAGCCCCCATTTCACGGTTACAGAAAAATGTTCATTGTCACACAGATGTGCTATAAGAAACCAGAGAGTGTGATTCACTAAAGACCCTGTTAGTAAGAAAATCACAACAGCTGGTATTATGGAGAACATTAAGAATGCTTATTGGAGAAATAATCCCAGATCAACTTTGAAGAGCATGGAGCTGAATCTCACTAGGGCAGTTCCACTCCCCCCACCCCCACTTATCGCATCCAGAAATGAACGGATCTGAAAACTTGGCAAATGATTTATGATTTCCCTTATATCTGGAAAGGGAATATAAACGAATAAAGATGAGCCCAAGAGGCCACATGCATAAGTGTGAGCATGACAGATGAAAGGCAATTAAGAGAACAAACACCATCATACTGAGGAATCTCGACCTTTCACGGGGTTCTGAAGGGGACCAGATACTCGTTGTCTGTTAGACAGTGGTTTAGCTATGAATCACAACACAGCATCTAAACAGCACAGCAAACAAACAGCAAGGCTGTGCAGTGTTTGACTATGTGACACCTTTTCAGGAGAACTGGTCTCATTTATTCGTACTCACAGGGAGCTCTGGGTCACTGGTCACAGATGACTGAGCCAGGGCCAAACCCTTGTTCCAAACTAGATTGAATAGTTATTTTCACAGACATCTGGAGCTATGAGTAAGATGGAATAAACCGGGGGAGGGACTGTGGGGTAGGCCTCCTCTACTCTGAACCCACAGAACCAGAGTGAGAGCTGCTGTATGACTCTGAGTGAAGCTGGCTGGGGGGGTGTGGAAACCACATAGCTGCATAAGTACCAGCGCTGGTCCCAGTCCTGTGCTCTGTCCCAGGGCAGGCTAGCTCTATTTGGACTCTGAGATTGCTCCACATCCTTCTAATCAATTCCACTTACTTACTGAGCAGTTTCAGTTTCTTCCAACCAAAACAAAGTAGGTAAGAAATAGAAAGTACACACACACACACACACACACACACACACACACACACACACACACACACACAGCACACACACAGCACACACATACTGAGCACATTTGTAACATGCCTGGAACCTTCTCGGATGTAAAGCTTCAGGCCCATGTCTCCAGTTAACTCTGTAGTGAATTTAGGAAAGATTTAGGCTTGGAATGAAATGTTCTGTCATTTTATCTTAAGACCTAAAAATTGAAGAATGATAAGGGTTCAGGGTGGAAAATTTGGTATGTTTAGAGAATTCCTGTTAAACCTAAGTGATTTTAACAGAGAAAGACACATAGAAATGGCATGGATAGATAAGGAGCTAGTTACCAGAAAAATTCCAAACTTTAACCTTTTTTTACTGCTTCCCTTAGCAATGTTTCTTATACAATGCGTGTGGTATCTTGCTCTAAGTTGAATGTAAATTCACTCCCAGGAGAGCTGGAGATAATGTCACTGTGAATATTAAATCAACCAGCAAGAGGTGGGAAGGTGGCGACCCAAAAGATAAGATCAGATACAAATCCAGTGAACTACTCAATACAAACCCAAGTGAGCCTGGCAGGACAATAAACAACACCAGAGTGAAGGGCAATAAAGAGAAGCTGGCACAGAAGAGGACAGTAACAAGCAAGGCTTTTCCTGACTGGTGCCTAAAACACCATGTAAGCAATATCAGCTTCTGCAACTGGAGTGATTGGAGAATGTATTTATGTAGTTGCAGAAACATCCACTTCAGTTGTAAGGAATATGGCCTCAGGTTTTCCTGAGGTGATGTTCCTGCCACAAATCCAGGGTGCAGGCCAGGAAAGCATCAACTGGGAGCTACTGAGTTGTAAACGTTCTTTGTGCTTCAGTGGGTGCTCAACGACAAACAACTTCATAGGTTTCGTGGAGAAAGAAGTCTTTTTTGAGTCAAGAGAATACATCAAGAGCCAGGCAGTAAAATCCTAGCACTTGGGAGGCAGAGGCAGGTAAACTTCTGTGAGTTCCAGGCCAGCCTGGTCTCCAGAGTGATTTAAAGACAGCCAGGGCTACACAGAGAAACAAAGCAAAAAGAAAAAAAAAAACCAAACACACAAAACAGCTACATCAAGAAAAGCTCTAAAGCAGTAGGCAGGATCTACAACTCAGCTTTGCCTTTACCTGCAGTTTACATTCACCGTGCAGTGCAGGTGTCTCCATTCATCGGCGTTTTTAGCGTACAACCATGATTAAACGGTAGTAGGTACAGACATTCATTCCTGTGAAAAATGAATTCAGAAGAGCCGAGATAACTTTATGAAATCTCTTACTATGACAGCCATGACACCAGACTATACCAAGTATTTATTAATATTCCTTCTGAGCCACAAATCCTTCGCTGTGTATTTTGTTAAGATAACTGAAAGAAACTGAGCTTGTTTGTGACCAAATTTCCATCCCTTTTCCTAAGGAATCTATAGTAGAGGTAAGACTCTGTGTGGTGTGGAAGTATTAGGTGAGCTGGGCCATCACTGCTCATCAAATGCTACAATATACTTAGTCCTGGGAAACTACATTCTGTTGTGGCTAAGACCGACCTGAAATCAATACTGTAAACTCATATAATTTTAATGACTCTAAGTAATCAATAAATCTTTTATTTAAAAATGATAATACCAAGAGCAATTATTTGCCTGGTATACAAATGAATGCTGTTTTTCAGGGTTGAGATGAACCAATCATTAAAAAATGAACCTTAATATATATTTATTAAGAGCCTACTGTGAACAAAGCTATATAATATCTCATGGGCTGCTAGTGCAAACATGCATTGGTATTTTCTTTCCCTTATGGAAAACAATTGAAAATTATGTATAAAAAGCTCTGGTTTACATATTTGATACAATGATTCTACTATATGTATATCACATATCTAAATAATTAAATGTTTTCATAGGTGAGTGCTGCCAGTTAAAGAATATGAATTATTCCTGAGTGCTCTTCATAATTAGATGAGGAGACATTATCACCTTCCAACTCATTCCAGGAGGAGACCAAAAATATCTTGATGGCAAAAGCAAAGACGACATCATGGAAAGCAAACTGAAGACTCGTATTTCTTATAACACAGACATAAATATTTTAGGTAAAATTCTAGCAAATTGAGCCCAGCAATATATTAAAATAGTTATATACTCCATCAACATCTGGGAATTATTGCTGGCATGCAAGGTTGGTTCATTATTTGAAAATAAATTAAAGTAGTATTGTAACAATTCATTAGAAACAAACCCTACATGACCTCTTTATACATAGAAAAAGAATTTAACAGGGCCGGTATTATTTCATGGTAAAAACACTCAACAAACTAGGAAAAGAAGGAGCCTAGTGTGATTAAAAAATATGAAAATGTACAATTAATATCACACTCAGTGGTAGACTCTAACACCAGGAGAACCATAAAAGTCATTTTTGCAACTCTGTTCAGTATTGTGCTAGAAGTACTAGCCAGGGTATCAGCCAGGATGATCAAATAAGAAGGACATTCATACTGGAAAGGAAATACGAAGGCCATCCTTGCTTAAAGATTCCTGATTTATATGTGTATAAATCAGGAAGAATTGAAATTAAGTAGAACTAATGGAGGGTTTTTGCAAACCTACAAGGGGAAATATCATCATATGAAATTATATTGTATTTCCATAGTTGCAATGAACAACCCCAAAAGGAAGTTAAGAAAATAACTCTGTTCATGTCGGCATGAGAAGAATAAAATCTTTAAGAAAAAAGTAAACTAAATCATTACATAACTTAAAACGTTGAATGTGACAAAGCATTAGGGTGTTGTAATAAAGAACTCAGCTTATGTTCATTTGTATATTAAAAGATGTGTTCTTGGTATGATAGCAATCTTTCCCAAAATGGATCCACAGATTCAAATGCCAATTACCAGAATGCCACGGGGCTTCTTTGTATAAATTGCTTACGCAGACATTAACAAGAACTAGTAAGATATCCAGAATGTTCTAAATAACCCTGAAAATAAAGCACGAATTTTACGAGATTCATTCTTTCCACACTGACATCCTTCGGTAGACACACTCTGTGATGTTCAAACCTATGACAGAGCAATAATAATCAAGATTATATAACTGGCCTAAGAATGGTAGAGAAATCAATGAGCTATCATGGAGGGCCCAGGAAGAAATCCACACACCTATAATATGATGGGTAGTTTTTAGACAAGACTTTCAGAACTATTTAGTGGGGAAAGAATTTCTCCATTAAGTGAAAATGGACACCACAACATGCAATGCACAGCCATGTCTCCCACCTCCTACTACATGCAGCCATGATCTCGAAATGGATCAAGGAGCTAAAGTAATATTCCAAACTCTAAAGACCTTTATTGTCAAGACAGTAAAAAGACATCCCACCAGATAGGAGAAAATGCCATGTACCTAATAAAGGAATCGCATGGGGGATATGTAAGGGATTCTTACAACTCAATACCAAAAAGATACATTTGCCAATTTGAAATGGAAAAGAAGCAACTAAACAAACATTTCCCCAAAGGAACTGTGCCAGTGGCCAAGATACAGTCAACAAAGTGGGCAAGTCATTCTATGCTCACCATAATAGCATTTACATAGTGGCCGAATAGGAAGCGAGCCAGATGTCTAAAAATAAGGGGATATTTACATGAATTACAGTACACCCAAACACTGAAATATGATATAGCCATTAAAAAGCCTAAGAAGTACAGGGAAACGATTAAGCCAGGCAGTGGAGACAGACTGCTTACATAGGAGTCCCAGCCACACCAGTTGCTGGATTCATGGCCTTGGGCGAGTTCTTAACAAGTCTAAACTCTTTTTTTTTTTTTTTTTTTTTTTTTCATCTGCAGGCTTTTGCTAGGATTAAAGGTAATTATCCACGTGAAGCGCTTAGTATCCTACACATCACACAGTGATGTTAAGTAAATGTTTGAAAAATGATTATGTGCTGTTATTAAAGAGTTGGCATTCTTAAGATACAGTGTCATGAAAAACATAGGATAGAGGTGTACGCGAAATATTCCAAGGAAAGAGGACCTCTGAATGAGCGTCAGGTGGCTGTACAGACAGATGAATGCCTGAGATGGAAAAATGGCTAAAGAGAAATAGACAAGCAATAGAGTAAAATATGGAATCTGAAGGGAGGAGCCCACACTTGCCTTATCATTGTTGATACATCTGTCTTTCATATACCAGTCTTTGACAACGCTTCTGAACTTTATCTATTCTTTTGTTTTCTTTTCCCTGCACTTTCTACAAATGTCTTTTAGGAGACGTTGCCATTACTAGAAGCCTTCATGGTCCCTAGAAAGACTAGGGTGTTTTACTCTTCATCCTCCAAGTCACTCCTGCCAATGTCTCCACGAAGGTTTATGTTTCTGTTCTAGGAACCCAACCTGAACCCTCATCCATGTGAGCATCACTGTGCCCCTGAGGTCTACCCCAGCCCAGCCTCTGTGCTCTTATCCTCACTCTCCCTGCCGGAGAGCAGCCTGCACACATTACAAGACATCCCTTATTTAACGTACTCATTTTTTAATTCTCCCTTTGTTGGTAATTAGCAATCAAATTCTTAATTAGCTTAAACCCACCTGGCTGTTTTGCACCTAATAAATCAATTAATTCAATTCACACGGAGAGGAGGGCATTTAGTGCCACGTCTCAGTCATTACTGACCATCATTGTGTGGGCTGCTGTGTACGCAGTGAAGACGAGGAGACATCCAGGCAGAATGCTGATCCCTCACTGCTTTGCAGTCCGTCAGGCAATTGCAGAGTGTGGTTGGTGTTTTTAATGTAGAAAGGGATTTAGCAACAGGCCTCGGAAGACAAAACAGAAATTAGGACTCTCGTACCTGTTACACACAGGTTCACGTGTAGGCTATGGCCTTCGCACATGTACCTGACGGTGTGTGGTTCCACTCATTTCAGACTCAAATTGCATTTGCTCCACAGAAAAAAATTGTGAGATTATATTCTCTGTTGTTGCAATAAGGGTTGCTGACCAGACAGACAGAGGTTGCAGGAACGTGTCAAAAATGAAGTTCACGTAATTACTCTTTGCCCCCAAATCTCCTGGTGAGCCCATAGTTTGGGGGAAGAGGGAAAACTTAAGATTTCATTTTTAATATCAGCTTGAAGAGAGACTTTTATATAGAGATAAGCTACTCTCCACCATTTAATGGAATTTTGTTTTGAAAGAGAAACTTCTCTAGGGGGGCGTGGAGAGTGGTGAAGTAGCAGTGTGCAGAGAATCCTAATGTTCAAAATAGAAAATTTTCTATAAGGTTAGTTCATAAAAACACTATCACATGTGGGCATTTAAAAGTTTCCAGATATCTGACCTGGTAACCTTGATTATTAAAAAAAAAACCAAATTTCCCAAATGTAATTAATATATCAAAATATGTAAGGGCTAAAGTTATGGGTCAGTGGCAAAGTGTTTGATTAGCATACATAAGGCCCTGGGTTCAACCCCAAAAATTTTAAAACATACGGATTTAAGTATACTGCTATACCTTAATAACGTATCATGCATTGAGAAGTCAGGGTCGCAAGGACTAGGAAGCGGCCTCACTTTGGACCTGGCCTCACAGATGTATAAGTTCAATGCCTGATGTGGGCAGGAAAGTATAGCTTAATCCTTTTTTCTTTTTAACTATTCTCTATTGGGTCACATTCCCATAGCGTGGAATTTATTCTTTTACAATTATCCTTCACAATGCGGTGGTTTTTAAAAATATACTTACCAGGTTGAAAATCTATTATTAATATTTATGCAATGTGGGAATAAAAGAAATCTCAGATCCATTAATGGTCATATTCCCATCCCCATTCACGCCAGCTTTTAGCATCATTAATCGAATTTGTGTCTCTATGTACATGGGTAATTCATACAAGCATTCAGGATAGGACTTTCTCGTGACTTGTTTTCTGCATTTAGCAATAACGCTTTAGAGGTCCACCCACAGGGTGTCATGTATGTGTCTGTAATTCATTCCTCTTCATTGTTGAACAATATTTTCTTTTGTAGATGTACAATGTTCACTTCATCCTTCAGTAATTGGCCTGTGTAGATTTTTCACTTGGGGGCGGCTGTGAAAATGTCATTGTGGGCACTCAAGTGACGGTTTGTTTGTGCAGATTAGGGACAGAAGCCCCTTGTATGACAGGTCTGTGTTTAACTTTCCAACAATGATGATCTTCAATATCATAAAACTCTATGACAAAAGTGACTCTGAGAAGACAAGGTCTATTTCAACTTACAGCCGTAGCCCATCATGAAGGAACGTCAGGGCAGGAATTCAAGACAGCAATGTGAAGGCAGCAGGAACTGCAGCAAAGGCCATGGTGGAACACTGTTTACTGGCTTGCTCCTCATGCTTGCTTTCTCAGCCTGCTGTCTGAAGCAGTCCAGAATCACCTGTCCTGGACTGGCCTGGCTCACACATTGGGCTGTGCCTTTCCACAACAACCACTAATTAAGAAAATGTCCCATAGGCTCCCCAGAGCGCCAGTCTTATGGAGGCATTTAATAACCATGGCTTTCTCTCCTCACATGGCAAAATCCATCAGGACCCACATTCACTACTTTCCAAACCTACGTCAATGAGTGGACATTCTGCCTTCTCCCTATTCTGATCAGCATTTTAAAACTGTGCCATACTGGTGGGGGTAGAGTGGTATTTAAGGTTGAGTGTTCCGATGTGTAATAATTTTGAGTATAAGCTCAGATTCTTACTGACCATTCAGAAAGGTTCTGTGAAGGGAATTCTATCTATTGTAATTTGCTGTGGTCTCTTGTGACGATGCTTGTTTGAGACAGGGTCTCACACAGCCCAGGCTGCTCATCACTGTCTGTAGCTCAGATCAGCTATTGAGTTACTCAGCCACTGACTGCAGGTGGTACCCACCACATCAGTGTTGTCTGTCACTGGGAATGGAACCCGGATCTTCCTGTACACTGGGTGAGCACAACACTAACTAGGCAACCTGCTGACTTGTTTATTTTATGTTTTTAGTTTTTAGTTATTTTCATATTATTGGAAAATCCCTTACCAGATAAATAAATTGTAGTTATTTTCTCTCAAGCTATAATTTGGGTTTTTTTTTTCAATGTTTTGAGGGTGTCTTTTGATGTACAGAGGTTTCATTTTGATGTCATTTTTTCTCCACTTTAAAATTTTTGTCATTTGTGCTTTTACTATGTGACAAACCATGTCCTAATGGGTTGATGTGTATGCGTCTGCCACATTGGTATTATTCCAAGCATTCTAGAGTTTAACTTTTGCGTAAGTGTGAGGAGGAATCTGACTTCAGTTGCTTACATGTAAATGTACAACATTCTAGTTCTGTTCTTTTTCACAAAGACCTGCTCCCCCCCCCACACTGAATTGGCTCAGAAACCTCTTAAAAATCAGCTTCCCGATACTGGAAGGTTTATTTCTAAATGCTCGTTTTCTAAGTTGTTTTGGCCACACAGGGTCTATATGAATGTTTGGATCCATCTGAATTCAAATTCCGTATGGATTTTAGGATCAACTTTTCAGTTTCAGCTTTTTAAAAAGTCTCTGAGTTATACTAATTAAAATAAAAATCTAGCAGTGTATGCTTCCCGGGGCCAGGAAGGCTGTACCTGATAAGCTACCAAAGAAGAAAGGACCTGGAGATAGGCCTATGTCCCAGGTGGTCAAACCTACCCAGATCAGGCCCTACACACCATGTGAAAGAACAGAAGCATCCTTCTGCCCCCAGAGGCAGGAGAGAGCCAACAAGACCGGGGCAAATATGAAGGTCAGAGCCCTTTCAGAAATAAGAAAGAACAATTAAACTTGGCGGGGGACAGTGGAGAACAATCACTGTATGCTAACCATTGGATATTGTGGGCATTCAATGCACTAACGGTAATTTCCACCACAATTACTTTGTCTTAGAATGTTTGTATAAATGGAAATCATGTTCCTAGTTCAGTTCTTCCCCTAAAGCCAGTTTCATTTCAGTAATAACAGCCAGCATTGAGTGGTTCATTGTAGTTTGAAGGCCCTGTCATAGTCACAATATTAGGCAAACATCCTGGTAGCTGTTTGTTACAGATTTATTTATAAACATATTTAACATAACACACACACACACACGCACACACACACACACACACACACACACACGCACACACACACACACACACGACACACACACAAGCAAACTCACACACACACACACACACGCGCACACACACACACACACGCACACGGAGGACAAAAAGAGAAATCTCCTTTAGAAGTTAGCTTAACAGTGACTATCTGAACATAAAGTTGTATAATTATATGTATGGACCAATATTAAAGGTAATAATATGTAACAGGAAATATTAAAAAGGCACCAGCGGTCAGACTAGCTGTTCTCATTCTGCTCTTTGACCCAGAGCTCTGAAATCTCTCCAACTGGTTCACTAAGTTCCTATGGTGGGTCGCTGCCACACCAGCTCCATGCTTCAAAATTCCCATGACTAGTTGGGGCGCACTTCTCACAAACCCATGTTTTGCCGCTGTACTTTTCACTCTGGAACGGGTTGAGTCGCTGGATGAAGGAAAACACCACACAAACTTAGCTTAGAATCAACAGGTAACACAATCGCTGGGCACAGCGACTAGCATCCTAATTTGTAAGCTCTTCTAAGTTATAAATCCTCCGGTTGCAAAACCCAGCGGATCTGCCTCCTCAACCAGGGACCTCCCCTACCTACATTGCGTCCTCCACCAACTCTCTTGTCCAAAGGGAAATATCTTTCTCCTACCTTCCGGTTTCCTCTTTCTGACCTGGAAGTCCCACCTACTCCTTGCCCAGTGATTGGTCCCCTGAAATCTTTATTCATTAGGGGAAGGTTCTACAACATCTCATCTTTTCTGTCCAATAAGAAAACCTCTTTCTCTCAAATATAAACCGAATATAACTATTACCATTGTGTAATCTATAAAGTACAAAATATACCTAACACCCAGTCCATCATTTTTGTTAAATAAATAGAACACTCTGTTATCTATCCTAACTTTAAAAATCCATATCCGTTATGTTCTTGTTTTAACTTGTATACTGTCTGAAAACTATCTTCGCAAATATATTCTCCCAACACTAAATAGCCTGGGTTGGCTATGAGACTATAAATAGTCTTGAATCCCGTCAGAAAAACCTATATTATCTGAAAATATAGGAAACCTAACAATAATAAGCCAGCACTTGGAGGCTGAATGTAGAAGAACCTACGTTGAGACACGGTTCCATAAGCAAACGAGACGTGACGCTAGTAGGTATGTGAGTCAGCTGTTGTGGACATACCAAGAAAGGCTCTCCTATTTTGACTGCAGATATGTGCTCAAGGAAGGAAACATCCAGAAAGCCGAGGCAGGAGGATGATATATTTAAAGCCAGCCTAGGCTACTGAAAGGAAGGAAGAGGGAAGGAAGCAAGGAAGGAAGCAAAGAAAGAAGGAAGGAAGGAAGGAAGGAAGGAAGGAAGGAATGGACGGAGGGAGAGAGGGAGGATAGAAAGGAGAAAGGAAGGAATCAAGTAAAGCAGTAACATGAATAAAAAGAACCTTGGAATTCTTGATGTCTCTCTGAATTTTAAACAAACTGTGTCCATAATTCAAGGTGAGCGTGTATGCTTTATCATAGCTGCAGTTTCTCGCTGCCATGCCTGTGTATATATAGGCATGTTTTATAAATTACCTAAAGTACTATTTTACTGTCAAGAGTTATATTTGTAGAAGTGTTGCCTCTTTTCAATGTATCTTCCAGCTCTCGAGTAAAATGCCCCAACTAAGGGACTCAGACTCCTGGGAATTATTTCTTCAGAGAGGAACCTCATCCATACTTGTGGAGTGAGAAATTGCACGGGAGCGTGGAAGCTCATTACCCTACACACTTTCAGGTGTGAGGAATAGTGGTGCCAGGACAGTGGCTCTAAACCTTCCTAATGCTGTGACCTTTAGTACAGTTCCTCAGGTTGTGGTGACCCCAACCATAAAATTATTTCATTGCTACTTCACAACTGTAATTTTGCTACTGTTACGAATCATAATGTAAATATCTGATATACAGGATATCTGATATGTGAACCCTGTGAAAAGGTTGTTTGGCCCTCAAAGGGGTGTGACCCACAGGTTGAGAACTGTTGCTTAAGCTGGTAATTAACTAATATAACAAATTACCATTAATTGATTAATGGTAATCCGGAATATGCCCAACATCATTTGTATAATTCATCTTACATAAAAGGATTCAAACTATTTATACATCATGAAATGGATAAGTTTAACTAGTAAGCATGCTCATTCCCTGCTGCACTTACATTTTTTTCCCTAGTGAACACACACACACACACACACACACACACACACACACACACACACACACACACACAGAGTATCTATTAGAGTAGCTTAAAAACCATGTGGTTCCTTTAGTCCAACAAAGGCGGTCTACCAATAGAAGGTCCCAGAATCCAGTGGTTGTTCAGTCCACAAGGCTGGATGAATCCACTGGTCGTAGGAATTTTAGGCTCAAAGCCACTAAAGGAATGAACTTGCTAGGGAGAGCAAGGGTAAGCAGGCAAAGAGCAAGCACTTCCTTCTTCCTTCTCCACATCTTTTATACCGGCTGCCACTAGAACTGGTGGCCCAGGTTAGGGGTGCACCTTGCCATTAGGGTGGGTCATCCCACTTCAAATATTTCAAACAAACAGGCTCTCACAGGTATACCAAGCCGCTCGGGTTTTAGTCAATTCCAGATGTAGTCAAGTTGACAACCAAGAATAGCTACCACTTAGTGTTACCATATGCACAATGATCTCTTTAACTTACTCATCTCACAAACCCGGCGTTCACTGAGCAACATCTTCCCATCTCCTTACCTTTCTCCAGTCCCAGAAAACCACCATGTTAATCTCTGAGTTCAATGCTTAAAGAGTTTTGACAGAAGTAAGATCACGCAATATCTATCTTTCTGTGCCTGGCTTATTTCGCTCACCACAATGCTTGGCTTAGACCCCTTATCACGAAGCTCCCCACATCCATGCTTACCACAGATGATAAGATTTCCTTCTTTTCAAGGCTGAGTAGTACTTTTTGGTGTTATCTATCACATAGCCTATATCAATTCATCCAGTTTATCATATTGAGCTGATCTTTACCTTGCAGTTGTGAAGAATGCTGTGATGAACGTAGGCCTGCAGAGGTCTTGACAAATTTTCATTTTCCTTGATCTATAGCCAATTTGCCATTGTGGGACACACACTAGTTGTGAAGCCTCTGTACTATGTCTATGAGGACTATATTAATTTATATTTCCACCAACCATTTGAAAAGATTCTCTTTTCTCCATATCCTGACCAACAGTTATTTCCATCTTTTTGAGAACACCCTCTGACTGATGTGAAATATCTCAATGTGATTCCTGTGTGTGCATGAGTATGTGGAGGTCAGAGGTCAGTGAGTGTTTTTCACAATGGTTCGTCACTTTATTTTTTGAGACAGGTTCTCTCACTGAACTTGGGGTTTACCATTCGGCTATATTAGCTGTCATATTTTGGGTTTCAAATGCTGTACAGAGAGACCAGACCATGGTAACTCTTATTTAATTGGTTGGAGGTTGTCTTACCGTTCAGAGGTTTGCTCCATTGTCATTATGGCTGGGGGGTTACTAGCATGCTAGCAGACATATTGCTGGAGAAGTAGCTGGGAGTTCTAGGTCTGTATCTGGGTCTGAAGGCAGCAGGATGAGAAGGTGATACTGGGCTTGGCTTGATCACTTGATTCCTCAAAAACCAACCTAAGTGACACACTTCCTTTGACAAGGTCACACATCCTAATAATATTGTGCCATGCCCTGTGAGCTTATGGGAGCCATTTTCATTACCACCACACCAACTGACCAGCAAGCCCAAGGGTCCTCCACCTCTTCAGGGCTGGCATTATAGGTACATGTTCTCCTACTCACGTTTTTATAGTGGTGTGGAGATCTGGTCCCCAGATCCTGGTGTTACCATTTCCCTCTCCTCATCCTCACACTGCATTTAGTTGAATGTTGAGAATTTTTCCACTTACTTGTTCTTGATATGTATTACTTTGAAAAATGTGTAAGTCCACTGAACTTTTTTTTTAAAGTGTGCTTGTGTTCTTGCTATTGAGATAGCAAACCCCTTGTATGCAGTGGCTATTGAACCTTAAGTCACATACCTTATTTTCGAATATCTTCTCCCCATTACATAGCTTGCCTCTTCACTGACCACCACTTTCTTTGCTGTGAGAAGCTTTTCTTCCCCAGTTTTCATCTTGTGATCTACAGTGTCAGCTCTTATGTTTAAGCATTTAATCAATTTTTCCTTGATTTTGGTGTCTCTGATAAGAAGCCGTTTTATTTATTTATTTATGTGAGTATCCAGGTTTGAAGCCCTCTTCATTGACAAGACTCTTCTTGTTACATTTTGTATTCTTGGCAACTTAGTAAAAAAAATTGTCTATGAATGGGTTTGTTTGCCAGTACCATGCTGTTTTGATTATTATAGCTTTACTTGTAGTACATTTTCAACTTGCTTAGTATGATATCTTCTTCATCTTTGCTTTTTTTTTTTTTAATTGACTCTTCAGGTTTTAAAATATTCATATGGCTTTTATGAATAATGGTATTTTTTAGTCAATCGTTATACATTTTAAGATTTAATTTTAGTTTAGTTATATTGGTGTTTTTTGTCTGCATGATGTCTGTACAGCTATGGAGGCCAGAAGGTGTCAGCTTGCTGAGACTGGAGTCAGCGATAGTTGTGAACTGCCCTGTGGGTGCTGTGAGTCAAACCTGTGTCCTCTGAACTAGCAATCAGTGCTTTTAACTGTTGGGCCATCTCTGTAGTACCATCGAAAATCACTAAAGTTTGATGGAGTTTTCATGGACTCTACAAACTATTTTAGGTAATATGGAAATGTTGAAAATATTAATCCCATCTCTGGATAGGAGATGGCTTCCATTTATATATCTTCTTCAATTCACTTTAATTCTTCTTTTTTCTGTTAGTTTGTTGTTTACATAGAAAATTGTTCGTTGACTTTGTATCTAGCAGATTTAGTAAATTTGTTGATTAACTGTGTGGAGACCTTAGCTTTTCTATGTCTCGTGCCTTCTGTAAGCAGGGAGCCTTCGAGTTCCTCATTTCCATTTGGAGGCCTTTCATTCTTTCTCTCGCCCAACCTCGTGATAACAGAAATAGAGTGAGCGGCCATCTTGTCTTCATTTTACAGGAAAAGTGTTCAACTTTTGGCTGTGGAATTTATGCTAGTTATAGGTTTGTCATACACATCTTGCGCTGGAGGACATGTGTTTTCTCCCTTATATGTTATGGATTTCATGAAAGATGTTAAATCTTGTCGAATGCCTTTTCTGTGTCTGTCATGGTGAGCATACTGCCTTTTGATTATAGTAATCGGGTGTAGGTTTGCATACTTTAAATCAACCATGTATTCTTGTAAGAAATCCCATATGATCACAAATCATTTAATGTGCTCTACAATTAGTTTATCTATATTTTATGAAGAAAATTTTACATTTATGTTTATTAGATATATTAACCTATAATCATCTTTTCTTCTAACATCCCTGCTGCCTTTGGTGCTGGAGTGATGCTGGTCTTAGAAAATTACTTGTGAGAAGTTTTCCCTCTTCTTTAATTTTAGAAACATTTGAATAGGATGAGCATTCCTTCTTTAAATCATTGAATTTACTGGGGTTTATTTGGTGGGAAAGTTTTGTGACAGAGTTACCCTCCTTACCCACTGTCTGTCCATTAAGATTCAGTATTTCTTACTCCTCAGTCCTAGTAGGTTGCTTGTGTTTAAGCATTTATCCTTTGTTTACTGACTGTCCATGTTTTACAGTACAAAATCATTTGTAGACCTAATCTCTAATGATCCTTTTTCTTTATAAAATATCAGTTCTAATGTCTCCTCTCTCGTTTATGTCATTTTTTTAAAATTAGAGTCTTACTCTCTGGTTTTCTTGAGGTAGTTTGGTCTACTGCACCTTTGCTCCCAGTTTCCATTGTCTCTCTGGTCTCTGTTTTATTTATTAGGTTAAGATCTTTATTTCCTCTCTTCTTTGAACACCTCTAGGTTTATGTTGCTTTGTTTTTGTTTTTCCTTTTTTTTTTTTTTAGCTGCATGTTAATTTACATTTTTTTTAAATTTTAGTTTTCTTGGATATGTTTTTGTTTTTCTATTCCTTGATATATAACATTAAGCTGTTCAGTTGACAGGTTTGTTTCTATGGAGGAGTTAAGATATGGTTTCACCACACAGCTTAGACTGGCCTGAAGCTGGTTCTATATTTCAGGCCAGCCTTGAACTCACAACCTTCTGAATGCTGAGATTACACTTGTGCACTACCAAAGGCTGGCTCCTTGGCATATACAGTCACTGTGTCAAAACTCCTCTCAGAGCTGCCTCTGCTGTGTCTCATACATTGTGTCACCATTCCACTTTCATTTACTTTATCAACAATGTTTCCATAAAGTAACCTTGCCTCATCATCTGGCTGTTTCCCCCACAGTAATGAAATATTTATAACTCTCCATCAACTCTCTGAAGCTCTAAAGTATAGCAGTATGTATTAAAGAAGCTCCTAGGGAATGTTAAGCAGTATATGACTCAAACTTGCACAGTCCTGGCATGTCACCACCGACTTCTGTAGGCTGTTGTGGCCACTGCTGTGGATGATAATTTTAATTGTCCACTTGGTGAGAGCTGGAATAACCAGAGCTTCAGGATTTGGTGTTCGCTCTGCTAGACTTAAAACTTGCTTTTGTCTACCATGCCTTGCTAAGCCCCAGTTCTTTCATTTTGGAATGGTAATATTTGCTTTGTGCCACTGTCTATTGCAAGTACGTAACTTGGTTTTTATTTTTACTTTCTATTACTTATTTTAGCTTTTGAGATTACATCACTTCACCCTTCCCTTTCCTATCTCCAAACCCTTCCAATCATGCC
This sequence comes from Rattus rattus, assembly GCF_011064425.1. NCBI lineage: Eukaryota > Metazoa > Chordata > Mammalia > Rodentia > Muridae > Rattus > Rattus rattus. Next base: position 69,199,980 of record NC_046154.1, read on the forward strand.
TCCCTGTTCTCTTTAAGAACTAATGTCCTCTTTTCTTCACTATTGTTATAAGCATATATGTATGCATACATACATAAATATAGCTCTTTCTGTCTATACGGTATGTGTATGTTTCTAGGGCTGAACTTTTGCTATTTGGTAACCAATCGCGTACTCGTCATGCCCTCAGCCTTCTTTAGCTGCCTGGAGTTTCTGTGCAGGGCTGAAACTTCTTCGTCTTCCCCCTATTCACCGTGGTGTACCCATGGCAGCGGCCTTTGTTCAGCTCATGTTCAGGCAGTCATGTCCGTGAGGATCTCTGACAATCCTAGGAGAAACGTTCTCCCAACTACATGTTAAATATTTGACCTCATACACACCAAGTATAATCTCTTTCCTTACCAAAGAAACTTCTCTTTGCAATACGTGGCGGCCATTAAAGAAAACCACAGCCAACCAAAAAGCAGAGTTGTGGAGCCCAGTCCAGATGGACACACCTCCAAAACGACTCCTGCACCTCAGGCTGAGCAACCGGTTCAGCAAAGACCGGTGATTGATCGGAAGAGCTGAAGGACCATCGAGTTCGCCCTAAGCCTGCATCTCCTAGGGATGCCAGAAACTTGTTTTTATTTTCTAAGCACTCACGGTGAGAGATTGCCTTGAGTCTCTGATGAGGAAATATCAGACGATGGAAAATCTGAAGTTAATTTGTATTTTCCATTACGAGGTGAACGTGACACCTCGAGGACAAGATGATGCTTCAGAACGGTGTATTTGACAAGGGGTAGCCAAATGCCGGCTGCCTCAATCTCTCACTGCCGTGACTTCCTGCCATCATGGGCTGTAAGTGAGAACCGTGAGCCTCAAGTCGTTTTCGTCAGGGTATTTTATCACAGCAATGGAAAGATTAACTCATATAGTTACAAATAGTAAAGCATACATTTTGTGACGGTCACTTCTTAGTGTCAACTTGACGGGCTGTAGGACACACATCTCTGAGTGTGTGTGTGAGGCCATTACCATGCAGGATTAACAGAGGAAAGAAAATCCACCTTGAGTGTGGGTGGTACCACCTTGTGAGTTAAGGTGCTAAACAAAAAATAAAGGGGGGAGGGGCAGACGAGGTAGAGGACCACCCACAGTCTTTTATTCTTTCTGGATTGGCCTGGACTCTGCCACTCCCACTGCCATGCCTTGTCCACCATGAAGGGCTGCATTCTTCTGAACTGTGAGAAAAATAGATTTTATGAATCTCTGAAGTCACTTTTTGTTATTACTTCATGACAGTAATTAATACACTATTAAATTTGCTTTGAAGAGCTAAGTGTGGTGACTTATGTCCCTATGCCAACACTTAGGGTGCAGAGCAGGAGGATTACTACCAACCACATAACACTCTGGCAACAGGACCCATCCTACACAGCTCATGCTACCACACAGAGAGCACGGAAGCCTTTAAACAGCATCCCTCTGTATCTGGGTTCATGTCCTTCCTTATCTGTGCTATTGCTCTTACCATCTAGACCTAAATAATCCAGCGATGATAATAAGGATATGTTCAGTGCAAGTTTGTTGAATGAGTAACACATAGGGCAAATACTATATCCAACCAAAAGAAAATGAAGTCACTAACCGAGGCATATAATTTTGACTACTTAAGCCCATATCACATTTTACTTCAATTTTATGGCAATTCTGAAAAGTGATCTTTCTGAATCATCTAATTTAGTTGTATTTAAAGACTCAACTTCATTTTTTTTTGTTAAGCACTCAGAGCCAATATTTTTATACTGGGTACCTGTAAAGACACACAATCGCTCTCTTAAGATGTTTAATTTTTTCTGCCACATATTACCCCAAGAGGATTTCTTCCATAGATAATTTATTAGGTTTTACAGAGTAGTATGCCTCTGTATGAAGGTCATCCTTCCTTGAGTTTTCTGCCCCTTATTTCTGAAATGTGCCCTTTTATTTCTTCTGCCTCTCCAACTAAATTTGACAACCTACTGTGCCTGGTCTACTGCTCTTCCTGCTGGAACATCCAAAGGCAACTTTTGCTTTCCAAGGCGACATTTGACAAGCAAAATTGCCTATCACAAGTTTCAATATGAAATTCACTTCAAAGGTAGAAATCATTTTTCTGTGTGACAATTTTATAGTTTTCATCTCTTCAATGCTAGAACCCACCCAGTGAAAATTAGCTTCATTTAAAAGCTTTAAAACATATAGATTAGCTGACCCATACCACCACTGCAGGTCCAGGTCTAGGTCTGACTGGGAACTGTATCCACATACCCTCTGCGTGACTCGGGACCAGGAGTCTTTCCCATGCTGTCCCTTCAGACTCAGGTCCACTGGGAGCAACGCCCATGGTGAACTTCAAATAGATGTGAAAACAAAATTAACCAGCAGATATAAAAAACTTTATTCTGATCAACTGTAGTGGTTCACCTGAGAAATGCACCCCAGAATCCTAGGCATCAGAATGCCTGGTCCCCAGTACTGTTCTGGGAGGTTTAGGGGTATATACTTTCTGGGAGAAGTACATCATTAGAGGGAGGTTCTGAGAACTAAAACCCCTTTCTTAATTCTGCTTTACTGTCTGTGTTGTGCTTTCAGTTCAAGATGTGAACTCAGTTTCCTATTCCTGCTGCTATGCCTGCTGCCATCTGCCCATTGCCCCCCGCCTGCTTCTCTGTTGTCTCTGTCATTATGAACTCTGGTCCTCTAGAATCGTCATCAGAAATAACACCTTCCTTCTATTATGTTACTTTGGTGTTTTATCTTAGCAACAGAGAAGTAGAATTAAGGTAACACTTAACCAAGAAGACATTATGCATCTAACTATGGCATAATTGTTTTCATAAAAACCTGGACTTCAAGTGACAGATCAATCTCAACTTAGATATAGGAGGTAATTTCAGTATCCAGTATTCTCTGACAGCTAGATCATCTGTACAAAAAATCATACAAATGTCAGAATTAAATGACATCCATCACATATCAAATGAACTTAACAGATCTCTACAGAATATTCTGTTCAAATATCAAAGAATATACATTCTACTCAGCAGCCCATGGAAACGCCTCATCCTGTGACATAAGCCAAATCTTAACAAACTCAGAAAGATTGAAATAATTATGTAGATCCTATCTGACCGTAATGCAGCAAAACTTAAAACTGAGAGCAAACAAATATCTAGTAAGTACACAAACTCATTACTGAATGATGAATGCGTAAAAGAAGAAACCAAGGAAGAAGTAAAAATAAAAATAAAAAACCCCAGAACTAAATAAATAAGGTCGAAAACACAGCACAGCAAACCCTCTGGGATATGGTAAGAAAATCTTACAGCTGTAAGTGTCTACGTTAAAAAATCTGAAAGAGCAAAAATAAATGACTTAACAGTGCAACTCCAAAATTTGGAAAAACAAGGACAAACAAATCCAACTTTAGCAGACAGCAAGAAATAATAAAAACCACAGCAAAATTAATAATATAGAAGCAGAGCAAACAATACAAAGAATCAATGAATCTAAGAGTCAGTTCTCTCACTAAATAAACAAGATCTACAGACCCTCAGCTCAACTAAACAAAAGAGAGAAATGTCCACAATAAACAGAAAGATAGATGATCAGGAAGACATTACAACAGATACCAGAGAAATCAGGATTTTATAAGGAAATACATTAATATTCCCTTAAGTTGGAAAACCTAAGAGAAATGTGTAAGAGTCTATGTTCATCCAAACCACTAAAATTGAACCACTAAGAAATCAGCAACTTAAATTTGAAATAGAAAAACAAACAAAAAATAGCAATTATTAAAAAACAAAAACTAATAAAAGTCCAGACCCAGATAGATTCACAGCAGAACTGGACTAGACTTTCAAAGATCTGCAGCTAATCCTTCTTAAACTACTTTAAAATATAAAACACAGGAAGCTCCCAAACTCCTTACACAAAGCCATTCTAACACTAAAATCAGGTAAAGACACAACAACAACAGCAAACCAAACAACCAAACAAAAAAAAATCTACAGACTAATATCGCTAATGAACATAGACTCAAAAATCCTCAAACATTTACAAACTGAATACAAACATACATCAAAAAGATTATTTACCATAACCAAGTTGCTTTTATCCAAGAGATACAGTGATAGGTCAACTACAATTGACCTACAGTTGATAGGTCAACATATACAAGTCAATAAATGCAATAAGTAAGACAAATGGACATAAAGAAAAAAAATCACATGATCATTTCAATTGATGCAGAAAAAGCCATTGGTGAAATCCAGTGTGCCTTAATGATAAGTCTTAGAGTAGGACTAGAAGAAACACACCCTGCTGTCTGAACCCGGAGCTGACCCTGAGCCACAACTCTCTGTGCCCGGATCCTGCTGGGAGAGAGCAGGTCTCCCGGGAGTGCTGGCACACCTGAGAGCACAGGTAGGACTACCACTACTGCTCTGAGGGACCTGCCTGGAGCCCTCAGGACACAGGAGCCAAGGAGCAGTCTGGGACACTTCAAGAGGAAACATAAAAACATCCCTTAAAGAATTATTGGGAAGCACAACTAAACAGGTGAAGGAATTGAACAAAACCATCCAGGATTTAAAAATGGAAATAGAAACAATAAAGAAATTACAAAGGGAGACAACCCTGGAGATAGAAAACCTAGGAAAGAGATCAGAAGTTATAGATGCGAGCCATCACCAACAGAATACAAGAGATAGAAGAGAGAATCTCAGGAGCAGAAGATACCATAGAAAACACTGGCACAACGGTCAAAGAAAATGCAAAGATCCTAACCCAAAACATCCAGGAAATCCAGGACACAATGAGAAGATCAAACCTAAGGATAATAAGTATAGAAGAGAGTGAAGATTCCCAACTTAAAGAGCCAGTAAATATCTTCAACAAAAGTATAGAAGAAAACTTCCCTAACCTGATCTAAACACTAGCTGGAGCAGTAAAGCAAGAGGAAGAAAGTAAACAAATACAAATTTTAAAACAACCAACCAACAGACAAAAAAAACACCTCATGCCTGGCACTGTAAACGTAGCCAAGATCCTAGGGGTAGGGAAGTTGTATACCCTAGAGGAGAGTCTATCTTTAACATGTAGGTTAACATGAAACCCAAGACAGATGATCAAAATGCGAATGCTTCACTCCTTCTTTAAAAGGGGAACAAGAATACCCTTGGCAGGGAATAGGGAGGCAAAGATTAAAACAGAGACTGAAGGAACACCATTTAGAGCCTGCCCACATGTGGCCCATACATATACAGCCACCCAATTAGACAAGATGGATGAAGCAAAGAAGTGCAGGCCGACAGGAGCGGATGTAGATCTCTCCTGAGAGACACAGCCAGAATACAGCAAATACAGAGGCGAATGCCAGCAGCAAACCACTGAACTGAGAACAGGACCCCCGTTGAAGGAATCAGAGAAAGGACTGGAAGAGCTTGAAGGGGCTTGAGACCCCATATGACCAACAATGCCAACCAACCACAGCTTCCAGGGACTAAGCCACTACCCAAAGACTATATATATACATGAACTGACCCTGGGCTCCAACCTCATAAGTAGTAATGAATATCCTAGTAAGAGCACCAGTGGAAGGGGAAGCCCTTGGTCCTGTTAAGACTGAACCCCCAGTGAACGTGATTGTTGTGGGGAGGGCGGTAATGGGGGAAGGATGGGGAGGGGAACACCCATATAGAAGGGGAGGGGGTGGAGTTAGAGGGATGTTGACCCGGAAACTGGGAAAGGGAATAACAATCGAAATGTAAATAAGAAATACTCAAGTTAATAAAGGAAAAAAAACATTTAGGTTAACTAAATTAATATACTTTTCAACTGCCTTCTACATACTTATCCTTAGACTGTAGGTAAGTGAAGCTCCCACCCCCTTCTCAGTCCAGCAGACAGAAGCTATTACAGAGCTCTACACAGAGACTGAATGACCATAGCATGCCCAGCCCCATATGGGAGGTCTGTAAAACAATCCCTTCAGCGAAGACTCAGGGAACATTGCAGAAAGCAGGGTCATCTAATTGTAAGACCACGAGGACCTAGATGGCCACTGAGAGATAGTATGTTCTAGAAATGGCAGAACACTATACCTATGAACTCTCAACAACATGGCTACCACCACAAGACCTGTAAAGGGCAATGTCTCTAGATTAACTACAGGCAATCAGTGGCTGCTGAAGGAGGGAGAACCAGTTTTCCTCAGGGTTGAGCCCCCAATTCTATGTGGTCAGTCATGAGCCTACGGACATGCAGCAACACTAATTGCACTCAGTGGGTGTTTCTCTTTGACTGCTTTTTCAATATCACATATGTGGATGTAACCATTTCTCTCTATAACACAATAATTCTAGAGAAGAGGTTATGGATTTCAGAGGGGGTAGAAAGGACATGGGAGGGCTTGGAGAGAGAAAAGGAGGGGTAAAAATAATACATATACAGTGTATTTGTGAGTGAAATTTAAAATTTAAAAATAGACAGATTATTTATGGATGGCTTGTTCCATAAGTCTCTCTGTTTCTTTAAAGTTATTGTATGTGTTGTCTGTTTCTTATTGGAATTTGCTTATTTACTCTCTAAATATTTCCCCTCTCTTAATCTGTATGGAGAGGAGTGAGAAGTCTACATGGAAGTTAAGAGGGAGGGAAAAAACAGTTCAAAGATTTATACTTTTTTTAGTAAATCTTTTATATTTCTGTTAAAATTTTATCAGGCCAGGTGATCTTTTTACATTTATTCTACAGTGTAATTGTTCTAACCATTGGAATTGTTCTTTATAGATAAATCTCTTGTGGATGGTTTGCAAGTTTTAAATTTCTATAATAGATGACAGAACTATTTTTGGTTTAACCTTTGTCTGTTTCTCTCCATGGGTCTCCAGAGTGTGGGTGATGTAGTGAGCACAACCAGCCTATGCCTGGGAAAGCCCTTTTCGTCCTCTCGTTCCAGTTCCTTCAGGTTCTTCAGTCTACTTATGTCACTGCCTTTCTTGGATTTCTAAACAATGAAAGTTACTAAGGTCATAGGCCAACTGTATGCCATCTTGGGAAATGTACGGTTTTGTGAAAGTTAATACTATTTTAAGTTATTACAATCCCTTCAAAACTGTTCCTTACATTTTTTATTTAAAATACTCAAATGACTATTTACAAGGGAATAACATATAGCAATTATGATCTCTTGTTTCAGAGAAAAACGTGTCTAAGGTGAGACTGATTTCAGTTTCTCCAGAAGCCCCTTAGCTGGACAACACTGAGATGAGTTCATGTACTCACTAAAAATATCAGTCAAATGAAGGCCTTTATTTGTTAAACCAAGCTATATATGATAATATATGCCTTTAGCTACAAAGGTCTTCAGGGGAGATGGCTTCTAGGCATATGTGCCACACAGCCACATAGGAAGCAAGTTAGAGGGGACTTGCACACCCATTGATGCCCACGGGTACTGTATTTAAGTTTCTAATGATCTTTTAACAAGGAGTTTCTACTTTCCATTTTATACTGAGACCTTTAAATTGTATAGTTAGTATTGCTAGGCAGTAGGATACAATAAGCACAGATTAAGGAAGGAAAAGTACATTTAATTATAGACACATTCTTTTCACAGAATCAAGCCAACATTCCCTTTCTTTGCTTTAGTTATTCTTCACTGTAATAATCTAATGTATGAGTATAATATCTTAAGGAATGCAGGAGAAGAACAAGGGAAGGGATTTTTCACATTAGAAGAAATGATACTAGTTCGTAGAGTGTCACATTCAGAGACCTGAACATGGAAAAGTAAGTATCTCCCACGGCTTAGGGATCTCAGTAGAAGAGGGTGTGGGAAGGTTTGAGAGGGGGTGGATAGATGACCACAAGCACAAAGTGTATCCCAGATGCAGCAGTGCCACTGTGCACACTAATTCCTGATGCTTGTGACGGCATCATAAGATCTGTTCAAGCCCCTGCCAGACAAAAATCCCATCATGAAGAGGGGAGGTGGGCACTGTGTCCCATCTCTGTCTAAAGAGCTATTGGCAATGGGAGGCTGTTGAAAGAGTCCATATGCTTTGTCCATGATAGATCAACTACTCTGGAATAGAAGACTGTATATCCAAGAATGAGTGGGCACAAATCTCTCTCTCTCTCTCTCTCTCTCTCTCTCTCTCTCTCTCTCTCTCTCTCTCTGTGTGTGTGTGTGTGTGTGTGTGTGTGTGTGTGTGTGTGTGTAAAGGCACAAGGTAAGGTTTTGGGTGAGTAGGGAAGGGGAGTTGGACCTGAGAAGAGTTGGATGTGATCAAAACAAATTGCACAAAATTCTCAAAGAATGCAGACCCACACTTATGTGTAGAAAAATACAACAGAAGCTGGGATCATCTTAGAAAGACCCAGGGGAGCAACAGCAGTGCAGATGACTTTATTTTCAGCACTGCATTTGAATTTTGGAAAGGAGTCATGTTTTAGGGAGAAGGGTTTTTTGTTTGTTTGTTTGTTTTTGACATTTCTCATTGCTGATGATGTCAATTCAGAAGTGAGGCTGTAACAGTTCTTGTCCACGTTCTACTCTGGGAGGCAAAACAACATAATACAGATGCAGGTTTCCAGGAAGGCAGGTGTTGACATCCTCTCCCCTTGCCTCACTCCAAGCTGAATTGCCCATGGCACATCTCTTAAAGACTGAATGTCCAATTCCTCAAGACCCCTCGGCTGTAGACCTGGGTGACTACCACTCATCCCATGGGTGTTTGTGATGATTAAAGATGACACGTGTGGAAAGTTTAGCCAATGCCAGGCATCCAGTGAGGTACGGCTCTACTGCTATTCCTTGCTCTTCTTCAACTGGGAGTTACATATCAAAAGATCCAGCATTTTTGGAAGAAAAGTTTAACATAATTTTGCTATAATAGTCACACACGAGAAAAAGTTCTTATTCTAACAGAGCACACAACAGGTGTTCTGTAAACTCTGTGTAAACTGTGTTCCAAGGCTGAAGATGTGTGGCCCCCACCAGGAAGTGCACCCTTAACTACTGCGACGTAGCCCTTTTCATCTTACTTTAGTGTGAATTGCATTTGAAATTCAAAAACAATATTTCCCTGCCCATGAAGGAAAACTAACAATTTTCTCTCCATAGAAGTTTCCGTTCACAAGCACGCTCATGTTTTACAATGTGTGATGAGGTCCTGCAGCTGGTGAACAACAGAATATTGAATATTTATTCCAACATTTGTGCCATTTCTTCCTCATTGCCTATGTATTCAGGCAAGTTTTTGAAGACACATTATAATGCTGTGCTTGAAAAAGTAACTGGTGCAAGACACAGCTTATGAAAGGTGGGGGAAGGTGCCCTATAAGCCAGCATTGTTTGTGCCTAGATACTAATTTTCCCCTCCCCAAACTGGGCTTCATCCATGATAAGATTGTTAAATTCCTGAGAACTCCATCCCAATTTTAGATACAGAGGGCCACCCACAATGTGGATATGAACCCCAGTTACAACTAAAATCAACCCTGAGTTTATGCAAGAGTATTAAGTTCCAAACTTCAAGAAATTCTTATTGCATACTTCATCATCTGAACCAAAACAACTCTGCCTATTAACAGCTCTTGGCTACTGATAACTGATAAGTGGTCCTCACTGGAGGACTGCAGGGAGCTGTTCTTAAGATGTTCTCTCTTGAAGTCCAGCCACACAGAACTTAGCTTTTCCTTGGTGTAGAATACTATGCTGCAGTCTAAACCCACCTTGTTCAGGTTCAATGACTTTGTGCCCAGTCAGACAGGGCCTAGAGCCTGCCTGTCAGAGCCACCAACCTTTAGATGTTTATTCTTTCCTGTAGATAATGGCCTGCCCACCTCACACCTTTCCTGTCTCCAAAATGCTCCAGCTGCAATGAATCATAATCAAAGACAAGATTCTGCATTATGTTCTTGGTGGATGACTTGCAGGAGAAAATTAATTCTTCCTTGGTGGCCACTAAGTGAAGAGAAATGGTGTAGTGCTTCTTGTCACAGATTTAGTAATAGCTGGTCTCTCTTGTGTGCTGAGCTTTGGCACAGTTTTTATAACAGGAATAAGTCAGCCGGGGGAAAGCATGGTGTACACGGAATTGAGTTGATCCTCTGGTTCTGTGAGTGGCCTCCTCTAGAAGGTTCTGCAAGGGAAAGTTCACTTGGACTTCATGAACAAAATTTCTACCTTCTCTAGTGGAAATAGGACAAGAGCGACATTAGCTTCTTTTTTTCCTTGTAGCCAGGAGAGCTCTGAGGTGCTCTGGGGACCACAGTGATGCTGTGGTTAGCATGTTTGCCTCCTTTCCTTTGTTCTCATTTTCTTTTTCTGTCATCTTTTTTCTTTCATTATTGTCATCTGGCAATAATTTGTTAAAAGAGGTTGGGTAAAATAAAGCACTGTGTGTGTATACAAGTAAATTTCCACTGCTTTCAGAAATGTTGTCAGAAAGAGCAGAGTCCCAAATACCTTGCAGTATCCTTGGAGAATCATCAGGTAGATGCAGCTTACCCAGTCCCAAATTCACAGCCAGAAATTATGAATTATGGCTCTCAAATTTAAGGAGCATCAGAATCACCCACCCCCACCCCTAACACACACACACACACACAGAGAGAGAGAGAGAGAGAGAGAGAGAGAGAGAGAGAGAGAGAGAGAGTGAGAGACAGACAGACAGACAGGCAGGCAGGCAGGCAGGCAGGCAGGCACACACACAAACACACAGAGACATACACACACATACCTGGGGGTGTTGAGAGAGAATCTCTGGGCCCATTCCCAGAATTTTGACCTAATAGATATGGGAGTTGTTGAATGTTTATGTTTTTGTTTTGTTATTTTTTCTTTTGTTATTCAGTGTTAGAGATGGATTCCCATCCCCAGTGCCTTGTGAATGTTAAGCAAGGAGCTCTAACCACTGAGCTGCACACAGCTGGCCCTAAATATTTACATTTTTAACAAGCCCCTAGGTGATGCTGATACTGCTTATGGGGGACTCAGTCAGAACTACTGACCTGGAGGAGATTATATTTATAGCTTTTGTCTCCTTTGTTTTTCATGGAGAGGGGTACAGGATTCCGTTAAGTTGAGTTCATTATGCTCCTGCCTCAGACACTTGACTGTTGAGATTACATTCCAGGAAGACGTATCAATAAAGAAGTTATTGACAAGAAGTGTGCCTAAACAGAAGGACAAAATAAAAGAAGCAGGCAATGTAGTGCCAAGAAGTAATCTAAACATCAGAGGAAATGAGAGTGAAAGAAAATAGCTGAGTAGAAGGTAGAGTATCATTGACTTGGGGCAGGGATGAACTTTGACCTAAGCCCAAGATATCAATTAGATTGGGAAGGCAGCTAAAGTGGCATTTGAACAGTTAGAAAGCAGAAATTTGGTGAACGTTGCTCTCAGAACTCACCACCAAAAATACTTGTGCACGTGTAAGATATAAAGAGACCTGTTGGGAGGAGACCATGGATGAATGCCCATGAGGTACAGAAAGGGGGTAGCAGAAATGTGACCAAGACTGGGATTGTAGTGGATTTTTAATATATGCTTGAACGTTTTGCTTTTTCTCTATATAAGGAATTGATTATAAGAACTCATCTGGGCCACACAAATGCTCTACTGGGCTACAGTGCCAGCCCCAATTTAACTTTCTTTCTTTCTTTCTTTCTTTCTTTCTTTCTTTCTTTCTTTCTTTCTTTCTTTCTTTCTTTCTTTCTTCCTTCCTTTCCTCCTTCTTTCTTTCTTTCTTTCTTCCTCACTTTACATCCAATCACACCCCCCAATTCCACTTTACAAATCCCTCCTTTATTTATCCCCTTCCCTTCCCCTCAGAGAAGGGGAAGCCCCTTTTCAGTAACACCCCACTCTGGGACATCCAGTCACAGTAGGACTAAGTACATCCTCTCCCACTGAGGCTCAACTTTGTAGTTCAGTCAGGGGAAGGGGACCCAATGGCAGGCAGCTCCCCTCCAATTGTTAGGAGACCCACAGAAGAATAAGCTGCACATCGACTACAAATGTGTAGGGGGCCTAGATCCAGCCCCTGCATGCTCTCTGCTTGGCGGTTCAGTCTCTGTGAGCTCCTTTCGGCCCAGGTTAGTTGACTCTGTAGGTCGTCTTGTGATGTCCTCCTCCCCTCTGGCTCACTTGATTTTATCCCCAACTCTTCCACAAGACTCCCCGAGCTTCTCCTGATATTTGACTGTGAGTCTCTTCATCTGTTTTCATCCACTGCTGAGTAAAGCCTCTCAGGAAACAGTAATGCTAGGCTCCTGTTAATGTTTTTCTGGGTCTGGGTTACCTCACTCAGGATGATATCCTCAAGTTCCATCCATTTATCTTCAAATTTCATGATATCTTTGTTCTTAATAGCTGAGTAGTATCCCATTGTGTAGACGTACCACATTTTCTTTATCTATTCTTCAGTTGAGTGACATCTAAGTTGTTTCCGTTTTCAGGCTATTGTGAATAAAGCTGCTATGAAAATTGCTGAGCAAGTGTCCTTGTGGTACGGTGGGTGATGCAAGTTTCTTAAGCGTTGAGAATCCACTGAAGGTTTTGAGTACAGTAAGACCTTGAACAGGTTTCATTTTCAGGTATCTTTGTACACAGTACTTTATGTATGTTTAGCATTATTGAGTTCTTATGACAGAGTGGTCCATATAATCAATGCAAAAGAAGGAAAGAGGCAATAAAAGGCATTCGTCAAAAGACGGTAAGTGGGGAGCAGAAAGCCAGTCTGAGACCATAGTCTCAAACCTAGGCAACAAGGAAGATTATGAACAAACATAAGAACGTTTGAGGTAGGAGGCAGGTTTAAGAAAGTTTAGTAGTAAGGAAGACAGGTAAGTTTCCTCTTAAAGCAAGCCAGCAGGAAGAAAAGAGAAGTATCCAGAAGTCAACTCATGCCAGTTTTAATTTATCGAGAACAGAGCTGGAAGTGTGGAGTGGGACTCACGGAGATGGTACTCCATTAAACATAAAAACATATTCCCCTCTTGCCAGCTTGTCTCACCACCCTCCTCTTCCTAGCCACTTCGCACTCACCCATCTACCAGGTTGCATCTGAAACCCATTATCCAAGCTGAGGGGAACTGTATCTCAGCCCCACAGAACCAACCTTGAAGTCTGCCTGAGTCCAGCCTGTGTCTAGAAGTCAGAGCATTTCCACAGCCTACTGGAGATCTGGGACCTAAATGCCCAATTCTATGGCAACCCTGGCAGGCTTTACTGGCTGCATTCTGTCACCACACCCTGGGGGCTGGTCCTGCCAAGAGGGGGAAAGGTCAGGCAGGGCTTGAGCCCAGCCAGACAACCAGCTTCCAACAGAGTTTGAATGCAGCTGGAAGTGAACCAGGAGAAGACATTGCTGTAACAGCCAAGACCAACTAGAATGTCAAATCAAAAGAACATGGGGCCATACAAAGTAGAGTTCACGAAGGAAAGGTCTTTCAAAGGAGGGAGGGTAGGGGCTTCTCAGGGCAAATGATAATGATGGATCCTTCTGGATTAGCGAAGAGATGGAACAGGGTGGAGAACATAAGCTACAGTTAGAAACAAATTGTGTGTGTGTGTGTGTGTGTGTGTGTGTGTGTGTTTTGTACATGTGCTGTCCTTGGTCATTCTTTATCTTATTTTGTAAGAAAAGACCTCTCATTGAGCCCAGAGTTCACAGGATTGACTAGGCTTGCTGGCCAGAAAACTATGGGAATCTACCTCTCTCCTTGCAACCTCCCAGCATACACACACTGCTGGGGTTACAGGCATGGACCGCTGTGCCTGGTTTTTCTCTTGGTACTAATGATCCAAACTCAGGCCCTTGTGCTTGAAAGTAGGCCCTTCATCGACTGAGCTATCTCTCTAGCCCAAGAGCTAAGATACAAGATTCTGGAAACCCCAGGGAAAAGCTGAGAGAGAAAACTGAAATTATTATAAAGACCTAGAAGAAAATGAGATCCTCATAAGACACACAGAGTGAAATGAAGATTTGTTTCTTATATCCTTGAGTTGGAGAGGACTTAGATTTAGATGAACTAAATGTGGATACAGGTCCTGCATCCTTGATTTGCTACAGAATTCAAGTCAGCATGAGTCTATTGGCTTAAGGGTTTCTCCCATATTCCTGCTGTTCAGCTAATGTGGAGAATGATCAAGTGTGTCTAGATGTCTTGAAGAGATGCTCTGGATAACAGAGAAGCAGAGGCATGGGATGATGACCCCACAGTCACAAGTGGATGGTAAATGCAAATGGAATCTTCCTAGGATCAAAACTGAGCAACCTGGAAAGTAGGAAGGTAGCCCTATCAGTCCACTCTGAGGTCACCCAGCAATGAAATAGACAGTGGAGAGCTGAGAAAATAAAATTCATACCTGGAAAATTGGACTTGGAAAGTGATTTGATGTGGGGTATGGTACCACACGCTTATTATCCTAACACAGAGAAGACAGAGCAGAAGAATCTCAAGTTCAAGTCCCAGCCTACAGTGCAAGGCTGTCTCAAGAACCAAACAACATTAACAATGAAACAAACAATCAAAAAGGTGGCCAGAGAGCATCAAGCTGTTAATTACAACAGGGTATCTATCTGTGGAAAGTGCTGGAGTACTTACTGTGTGCAAAGGATGATGGAAGTTGTTCTACAGGCATAGCTCTTTGAGTTATAAAGAAGACTAAGGCAGGCACAGTTGCTGCTTTACAGGGGGAGGACTTGCGTTAGAGATATCAAACATCTCCTGTGTGTTTCTAATCCAAGCCCGTGTCCTTGGCAAGGCCCACTTCTCTTCACCACTATAGTCTATATTGGTGTTCCTATCTAGATGCTGTAACACCAAGCTAATGGAGACTCACAAGAACAAAGCTGTGCTATGCATCTTGGGCGGCTGCAGACACTCCAAGCCGGCCAGGAGAAAAGAGCTGTGGGCTAGGGAAAGAGCTTGGCAGCTGCATTGTGCTCGGGAGGCCTTGGGCTCAACGCTTCAGCTCCACAGAATAAAGAAAAAACTGATACCATCTATTGTGTTTTTATCATAACAAAGGATGCCATGCTTGTCTCGCTGGAATAAAAGCAAGAACTAAAGAAATGTATGGGTTACAGCATTAATATTTTCTGTCTAAGAAATAGGGGAAAAATAAAAGCAGACTTTGAACTTTTTCCATGTTCTGCAAAGATGTATTACTTTAAAGTCAGAATGAGTCAGCCAAAAAGAGGTCATCCTTAGCTTTTCCTGAAGCGCTGTTTTCTCAAGCATACTCCCAAATATTAGATCCTGAAAAAAAAAGAAAGAAAGGGTTTGTGATGTCCAAAGTAAACCAGCCAGAGGCAAGAGTAGCACTCGAATGTCTTTTTAATCATTACTACTTTTCCTTCTACTTCCCAGCATGGAAACCTAACTGCCAACCCATGGGTGATTGTGACCAGCACTTTAATATCGTCAATATATGCAAGGACATCGTTATCATCAGGATATTAACATGTCTCACTTTTGCCCAAAGGAACACAGGATTGCAATTATGAAAATTATAGTCTTTTCATTTTCTTGAGAGAAGTTTACTTTTAGATTATGAGTATGAGTATGTGTGTATTGGCATGGAGAGAGACAGAGACAGACATACACACACACACAGAGAGAGAGAGAGACAGACAGACAGAGATACACAGAGATAGAGACAGGGAGATAGACAGAGACAGAGACACAGAGAGACAGAGACACACAGAGACAGAGAGATTGAGAGAGAGACAGAGACAGAGACACACACAGAGAGAGAGAGAGAGACACACAGAGAGAGAGAGAGAGAGAGAGAGAGAGAGAGAGAGAGAGAGAGAGAGAGCGCTCTTGTAGGGCTTTTGGTTTTCCCTTTTGCAGGTTCTACCTTAGTTTCTGCCGTCTCAGAGGCAGTGGCACCAGCCCCGAGAAAAAGAGGCTCTGAAGTAGGTTAAGGTATAGCCCTGGGTCGCGCTGATCTTTCGGGATCAGAACAAAGATGTGTGGCGCGCCAGGCAGCTTTGGCTGTGTGCTAAGGAGCTAGCATGCCTTGCTTTTATAATCTTTGGAAGGAACAGAGCACCAGGTGTGATTCTCTGGTTCCTTGCCCAAGTTTGCAGGCAGAGAACCCGTCGCTCTCACCCACCGCCAGAACAATTCCTAATCTTGAGCATTGGGCAGATTTCAGGCTGTGAATTCAACTCAGAGAAGGGTGGACAGAGGGCAACGGAAGAGACTGTCTATCTCAGGGATATGGTAGACCATGATTGTGTACAAGGAGAAGCCTTTCCTGTGGTTAAAAAAAACTGAAGTTAATTTTTGTATTCAAAGTCCATGTGTTTTTCAAAACCAGTCTTTAAATTCCTTTGCTCCCGGAGCCTCTACCTCTGGGAAGTCAGCTCTTGGGTTCCTCTTATGAATTCTTAGATGACTGCCATCTTAGATTAAGGAAAATGATATGTTCTCATAACTGTCCATCACCAGTGGGGTAGGCACTGAAAAGACTGAGTAGTCCCACCTATGCTGGGTATTCGCCAGATAAACACCTCTATCACGTTCCAGTTTTCGTGGCAGTTACGAAGAGTAGAAGAACCAACCCGTTTCAAAGCGATTAAGCACTTTGGACGGTAGCTATTAAAATAGAGTGCTTCAGCACTGGAGAACGTAAGAGTGAGACTTTTACTGACTGGGAAAGAATATCTGTTCTCATTTTGAGAGTATATTCTACAAGTGAACTTCTCAAAATATATTTTTAAGTCCTGAAGAATGTATGACTATGGAAAAATATAATTACCGTTTTCAACTTGAGAGGAGGAAAACTGTTGGAACTCTTTAGGCAATGCCTATCCAAAAAAAAAAGTTTCTTGGAACACATTTCATTCTCTAAACCTTCAAAAGCCCATCATTTATCATTAATTTTGAAATAAAACAGGAAATACCTGTACTAAGAGAACCTTTGAAAACAAGCAGAATAATTGGCAAGGGATATTTTGGGAGGCACTGACAATAATGTAATGCCTGGATTAGTCTTTTAAAAATCATGAAATTGTAGCTGGGAGGCACATGCAGCAGGAGAGTCAGCCTCCAGCACGAAGCGTCGTAACTCAGCTCTCTTGATATTCTGACAGATTACTTAACACAAAGCACATGGAAGATATTTCCAGGGCCCAGTGGCACTGCTGTAATGGAGCTCATGGGTATACCTGAACCTATTTTGGGATGGGCAGTTTCCACCAAAGAGGAAACAAATCTAAAGGGTAACCTCTATGTCTGCATGAATATCTTTATGTGAGTACACATTTGTGTATGTGGTACTGGAAGGCCGTTCCATTTTAAAAAGGATTCAGAGATGGCTGTATTGACTTGCCTGCCTGCCTTCTTAATTGTTCTATTTGCAGTGGTGGAGATTAAATCCAGAGTCTTGTACATCACACGCACACACACACACACACACACACACACACACACACACACACACACACACACGCACGCACACTTTGGCTTTGAGTATAGCCCAGTCCTCTAGCTCAGTTCCTGGAAAGGTGTGTGATGAGAGCTGTGATGCCAGTCTACACTGTCTGCCCTGTTTCCTCAAACAGGCCATGGGTGTCCCATTCTAAGCTTAGGTTATGCACTTTATGCCCAGGGTTCATTCAAGTGGAGTCTCTGTGGTATCTATTACTGCTTACTGCCCCTTTCATATGGTGGATTTAACTTTACTCTTAAAGTAACAATTCGATGGCTTTCCATTCTCCCTTTCTCTTGATGGTATCCTCCCACAAAATCTAGTTGAGGTCCTATATAAACAAAGACAATTCAGAGTAACCGACTGAGTCTGAAATGAACTCCAAGTAGGGGCTTTACCAGTTGGATGGTTAAGTAACTTTTGAGAGGTTTAATTAATCAGATATGTTCTTTGTCTTGTTATCTGTGTACACCTTATAAAGGTTTCCCCTTGAGCCTTTTTAGTGATGTTTGAAACATCTGCAGTCAGGTGAAGTAATTTTTTTTAATTTTATGTTTATTGGATATTTTATGTATTTACATTTCAAATGTTATCCCCTCCACCCCCTTCTCCCATCCCCTCTTCTCCCTCCCCCTGCTTCTATGAAGATGCTACCACTTTCACCCACCCATTCCCACCTCAGCACCGTGGCATTCCCCTACACTGGAAAAACAAGCTTTCCCAGGACCAAGGGCTTTTCCTCCTATTGATGTGAGACAATGCTGTCCTCTGCTACATATGTGGCTGGAGTCATGGGTCCCTCTATGCTGATGCCAAGAAGTGCTTGCTGACAGGAACCTGATATGTGTGTCTCCTGAGAGGCTCTGCCAGAACCTTACTGATACAGATGAGGATGCTTGCAGCTAACCATCAGACTGAGGGCAGGGCCCCCAGTGGAGGAGTTGAGAAAGGACTGAAGGAGCTGAAGGGGTTTGCAACTCCATAGGAAGAATAATATCAACCAACCAGACACCCCTCCCCACCCCCCAGAGCTCCCAGGGACTAAACCACCAACCAACGACTATACATGAAACCACAGTTTTATCTGCTCAAAGAATTCCTTTGGACCTTGAGTCTAACAGGCTGAACTTGAATTTGCTGTGCCTTGTCCTCATTTGCTTCTCTCTCCTAAGTATTGGAAGTACAGGTGTGCACCCCCAGGGCCAGTTTGTTCAAGTAATTCTTCATACAACCCTACAGAATATTGCTCAGTATAGTGACTTTTTTCATATAAAGAGTCCTTTAAATTTTTTGATGAAGTGGAGTTTTTCTGGACTATATTGCTAAGACTTTATGTTCATTGAATTAACAGAGTTCACTTTTAATGGTTCCTTGAGTCTTGTTTACTCAGAGATCATCCTTTTAAAAACACTTAAGGATAGAGATAGATGGTAGAGTGCTAGCCTAGTATACATCCAGCTCTGGGCTCCATCATTAGCACCACAGAACAAAGCACCAATACACATGTAAAATTAACTGGTTAGTATTATTCTCTCTCTCTCTCTCTCTCTCTCTCCCTCTCTCTCCCTCTCTCTCTCTCTCTCTGTGTTTGTGTGTGTTTGTGTGTGTGTGGTTGTGTGTGTGTGCACTCGTGCACACGCGAATGGGCACCAGCTCTCCCCACTCTGCCCAGGTGAGGGGCAAGGCCAGCTCAGCACAGTGATGGAACATCATCATGGTCTCAGGTGGCAGCCCAAACTAGGGACATCTGCATGGTGGCATGGTCTTTGGTTGTAACACAGGCCTCAGACATCAACACAGACCCTGGCTGCTACAGACCATGGACCCAGAGGTCGTCCCAGACAGCAGCATGTATACAGATGTCACCATAGCCTCAGGTGACAGCACGACCCTCAGATATTCACATGGTCTGGAGTGACAGCCCAGACCATGGACATCTCATTGGCCTTTGGTGGTAACTTGGGCCATAGACTATTACAGAGACCCCAGCTACAGCAGGACCACAAACCCAGACGTGGCTTTTGGTGGCAGCCTTGGCCAGGACATCACCATGACCTAAGGAGGTATTGCAGTCTTCTCATATCTGTTCCTCACCACCATCGGGTCTCCAGTTCTCTTTCTCCACAGTAAATGACCTCCTCGGCTTCCTTTCATCTCCCATCTCCCATCACACATCTGTCCATCGTAGTGGTGCCTGACACAGGTACTTGGGTGTCCTTTTCCACCCCTGGCCTGCAGGGCTGAGGTAGGCACCCAAGTATTGTTTACACCAGTTCCTCTTAAACTCATGCCTTTTCCATCAGAAAATAAAACCCACCATAACATGACAGCAGCTCAATGATAAATTATAAAACAGTCTTTGAGAAAGGTCAGCTTTTTAATATCTTACTTACCCACACCCCTCTATGCTAGTCCCTAGTACTTACAAAGAACATTACGCACCCATTTGTATTTCAGGAGTTTGAGGGGCATCATTCCATGACTCTCAAAGGCATACCGAGTCTAAACCACAAACCAGACAATTTTCCAGGTGCTAAGTTTAATAAATGAAAAATAGGACTCTGATCTAAAAGATTTTGTTTGTTTTATTTTTGAAAGAGGCAAGTTAAATTTGTGCCAGTGCGGAAATAGCGTTTCCCAGATAAACGTGGATTTTAGACAAACAATAAATAAAATGTTAGTAACGGTATATTTGTGTTAGTTACTTTTCTTGTCGCTCTAAAAATCACAGGTCAAGCACCTCGAAGAAGAAAGGGTTTATCTTGGCTTATGGTTGAAGGGGATACAGTTCTTTATTATGGGGAAGGTTTGGTAGCAGGAACATAAGGTAGCTGGTCACATTACATCTGTAGTTAGGAAGTAGGAAGTGGAGAGGGAGTGAGGCCCAGTGACCTCTTAAAGGTTCCACTGTGTTCCAAAACATCAACACCAGCAGGGGACTGGTGAAAGGTCAAGGCACACTCCTGAAGGAATGTTTCGCTGAAGCAGACACAGGAGAGAGGATGTTCTGCTAAAAGCAAGCGTGTGAAAGGGCATATGATGAAGGACTCTTTGCTAAAAACACACATACACGTATTGGTTCACCTTACATTGTGTGGTTGGCCTGCATTTTTGGGGACTCCATAGAGAGAAATGCACAAAAAAAACTTCTGGTGGCATAAGGCAGTTTCTCGCCACTTCTGTGGACTCTGGCTGATTGGCAGAGTGACGTCAGCTGAGACAGATGCACGTGCTGAGGGAAGACCTATGGAGGACACATCATGTTTGGAGGGTATAACTAGCATTCACAGACAGTGACAGAGGCTGAGTTAGGCTTGCTTATAGAGCTAGCTGTGCAACTCCTGTGGGTCTTGTGTCCTCACTGAGCTTCACTTCCCTGAGAGAGGCGCAGCCTAGAACTTCTGGCAGTCCTCCCTGGTCCCTCCTGCTAACTTGTGCTGAGGCTGAGGCCTGGCTGTCTCTGCCTGGTAGTGAGTGCCACCGCTGCTGATTCCTGTTTGCTATCCTGACTCCAGCAAACTGTCCTGCTGGTGTGTCAGCGAAGTGTTAGAGAGTGGATCAGGCCGCCGCCGACCTGTGAACGGAACTGCCAATTTCCCAACCACACAGACAGGAGCTGCTCTGAAGCACCTTTCTAAACAGGTCCACTTCCCCTGTATCCTTTCTTTCCCACTACCTCTGGTGGGTGGTAGGCTAAAAGGGAAGTTAAAGTGTTTAAGAACTATCATTTAAAAAAGAGGTTTGAAAAAGTTAAAGTTATAGTCTATACTATCCTTTTCTTTACAGATACATAACTGAAGGTACGTGGTTTCCAAATCTCCACCATCGAATAAAGGAACTGAGAAGGGATACACAAGAAAGTACATAACAAGTTTCTTAACTACCGGTGACTAATCACGACTGGTTAAAGTAAACTAGGTCTGATGATCGAAAGTTAAAAGCATTCTTGTTTTCTTTGTGTGTGTGTGTGTGTGTGTGTGTACACACATATATATATATATATATATATATATATATATCTTGATATATTTGTATATATGGTAAAGACATAGGAATATATAGGTTTAATAATATTTAATATATCCATTCATTTAATATTTATTTCATGAAGGTCTCCTCTGTTCAGCCGTTATTCTCAGCACTAAAATTTTACAATAATAAGCAGGGGCCTGCTCTCAGTTTACAAGTTAGTGGAGCACAAAATGCATGTTGAAGTGCTTTTACTTTTAGATTAGATATTATCTTTAGTGAGAAGTGTTAGGAGGACAAGTGTATTTGAAGAAAAAGCCTTAACCAGAGTTATATAGATTAATTGCATCGCGTAGGGATAGAAGTCTTTGAAGATCTTGACCGGGTGTATCATTATAGGGCAGAAAGCTGTCTTCATGAAGTTAGCATTTCCCATGACTAGCCCACTAGGAAAACCACAACTCAGAAGTTAATAAGTGGCCAAGGCGTTCTCACTCTTAGCACTGTTAAACAGACTTGGAGCAGACAGACGCATTGATAGAGGGGCTCACTGAACCACAAATTAGAACAGGCAGGGGCAGGGGGAGGTTCCCCTGGGTTGCTCTTCTAACCAGAAGTTGGCCTGAAGGGGTCTTGAGTCACAATGTAGTTAAACTGAGCCTTTTAAGAGTTACTCCTGTGCTACGACCCTGCTCCTGGGAAAAGTGCCTCGTCTTCAGGTATGTGTGCCTACGAAGGGGAACTTAAGCATTTTCCTTCAGGATTTTGAAGTTATTGACTTGAAGAGAAATCTTACAGCATTAAATATGAAAATAGTGTGAGGGACAGCAATGTTCAGGCTCTGCAGGTTGCCAGGCTCATGGTCACTCTCGATGATACTGTTAATGGGTTTTGTTTGCTTTCCCATAGGTTGCCCAAGCTAGTCTTTAGCTTGTGGGATCCTGCTATGTCAACCTGCCATGAAACCGAGATGACTGCGAGTACCTAGCAGCCCTGCAAATTCCATTTTAGAAAATAAACATTATCTTCAGTTTTCGTTTATTGAAAATGATGCCACTAACTTTGCCTTTCTAGCTAATATGCTGGTTTTAATCAGGAAACTCGTGCTTGTCAGCTACCTGCAGAGGGTTCCACAGAGGCTGTATAACTTTGTTAAGTTTTCGGAACTGGTTGGTAGAAGAATTGAAATTTGAACCCAGGTTGGCTTTGACCTTTCTTTTAGGACAACAGGGAATGACTACTCATTCTCAGCCATAGCTGGCATGTACTGTGTCTTCCTGTTATTGCCTTCCATTGTCCCTCTGGTCAGGATGGGTCTTGGATTCTGTGCTCAGAACACAGAATTAGCATTTAGCAGGCAGTCTGTACTAAAATACTGGAAAGCCAGGAACGCATACTATTCATCGACATTTAAAGTGTTCTCAGATAAAAGAGTTTCGCTGATGCCGAGTACATGCGTTCATAGATGCTGTCAAAGTGTGAGGAAATACGTAATAATACCCAAGCTTTATAGTTCTGTGGTTTAAGAGTCAAGACCCAGAAAACATAAGGTTTAATTTTGTAGCTATTTCCTGAAGGGATTCAAGATGATGATGCCCAGAACACGCAGTCAAGCACAGGCCTCTTGGGTTGGAGGCTGTGGGCCTTACTCGGGGCCACCACTTACCTAGCTTGCTAGGCATTGCACTGGTGTCTCTCCACAGCATGGCCGCTGTTTTAATTGTGCCTCCCCTAAAAGAAAAGGCAGACAGGGAGGGTTTATGGTTTACTGGTCTGTTTATTGTTTGGGGCAAATTTAAATGGCAATCTAGTCAAGCAGTGGTGGTACAAGCCTTTAATCCCAGCACTCTAAGACAGGGGCAGGTGGATCTCTGAGTTCAAGGCCAGTCTTGTCTACAGAGTGAGTTCCAGGATAGCCAGGGCTACCCAGAGAAACTCTGTCTAGAAAAGCACACCTTTCCCCCAAAATAAAAATAAGTGGCAATCTAGTGAAAACCTATTTTAAGTTTTAAATAATCTACTTTTTTAAAAAAAATTCAGGCAGAATACCATGTAGACCAGGCTTGCCTTCAACCAGGTGGCTGAGAATGGCCTTGATCTCCTGATCCTCCTGCCTCTACCCTTCAAGCCCTGGAATTACAGACACTCACAACTATGCCTGGCTTTAAATAACCTATTTCTGCAAACAGACAGGAGCCCTCTCGTGCTCCTCTACAGACCACCCCAAGCATAAAATGAAATTTAAGCATCTTTTAAGGGAATATATTTCACCAATAGTCTATTAAAATAATGGCTGTTTGTAATTTTTTTCTCTCAGAGGCTAGTCGTACTTTCTATATTAATTTATACCATTACAAAAACATTTTAGCTTCAAGATATTCAAATGTTCATTTTCCACAGAATATTTGAAAGGTTTCTCAGGATCCCAGGAATTCGTTTCAATGGAGTCTTTATTTGGTCAGTGGATAATTTAGCCAGCAGTTGTTGAGAGCCAGTTATGTGCTAGGCTTGGTGCTGAGGGCACAAGGCTCAGAAGCACAGGGGCTCTGCTCAACAGTCCTGACAGACATTTAACGGAAACTCACATTAAATGAGCTCCTGGTGCAAGCAGCTACGATTCCTCCAGGCCTCATTAAATAATCTCTGTTACACATGGGTCACCTGATGTAGTTCTTCCTATTTAACACAATGAATGCCTGCCTGAAGGTTTGTTTTGTTTTTTTGTTATTGTTGTTTTTTATATAGTCTCAAACTTCTTACTAATCAATCAAGAAGGCTAAATCAACTCTGTGGTTGTGCAAAGTCCGCCATATGCAGCCAAATAGTGACTGGAACCAGAGTGGCACAGGGATGTAAGTGACTTATACTCTGTACCACACATTTAGTGGTGTTCTCACTTGAATATCAAGAGAATATTTAGATAGGAAACCATACTTCCAGTAGTGGAGTCAAGGGCAGCTTCCGGTTCTCAAATGTTCCTCCCAAGTCTGAACTCTCAAGGTGAAAAAATTGTTAAATGTCCTAGATCGGGGAGAATTATTATCATTAAGAATCTATTCACAGGCCCACTGCTAGCAGATTGTAGTTTGTGCAAAGGCTCAAGTGGTTCTTCCTCACCACATTTATTCTGCAGTGTGTGCCTCGTGTGTGTGTGTGTGTGTGTGTGTCCTTGTGCACATATGTATGTGTGTGTATAGGGGGGATTCAGCGGGTACACCTCTGTCTTAGTTACTTTTCTATTGCTATGAGGAGATGCCATGAGCAGTGCAACCTATAAAGGGGAGCATTTAATTGAGGGTTTGCTTACAGTTTCAGAAGAAACAGGGTACAGGCAGCCAAGCCTGGTGCTGAAGGGGTAGCTGACACCTTACATATTATGTGAGAGCTTGAGGCAGAGAGACAGAGAGAGGGGTGGGGGAAGGAGAGGAAGAGGGAAAGGGAAGGTGGGAGGGAAGGGGAGAGAGAGAGAGAGAGAGAGAGAGAGAGAGAGAGAGAGAGAGAGAGAGAGAATGTGCCCACCCTGAATGATACACCTTCTCCAACATGGCCACACCCCTAATCCTTCCCCAAACAGTTCCACTAAGAACCAAGCATTCAAGCATATGCACCTATGGGATGGGGAACGGGCATTCTCAAACTATCACAGAGATCTTCACCAGGTATGGGATGGGGAGGCGAAGTGAGAGGTAAAGGGGGCAACGAGGTCATGTTTGTACATATGTGCCTCAGAGCAAGAACTTGGAGTCTTCTCTGCAGGTCCTGTATCTCCACAGGGAGGCATGAAGTACTTTACTGAATTCGTCCCAGTCTTTCATCTTAAAGCCTGTGGCAGGGACAACTGGCTACAAGCTTTCTGAAAACGCACTTTACCTTCCGGATGAGCTGAAAGTTCTGTGCATCCTCAGAAACTGCAGCCTTCGGCACCCAAGTTCTGATGAATGAATGCAGCTTCGTGTTAACTTCCTCTGCTCCACATGCTGGTGACATCACATCAGGAGACCGAGGTCTTCTCCCCATCCCCACCCAACCCCCCCAGGATGCTTGACTGAGCTCGCATCCCTGAGATGCAGGAAAACCACTGGGGCGATTGCTCTTTTTCAGGTCTGGCTGGGATCTACAGAAATGCTCAGCCTAGCAGCAGCCTGCCATATATACCATCGGATGTGGGTGCTGCCTTGCAACCTTTGCTTCAGTACCGACACTCTGGATTACACAGAGCTGCCTAAAATCATGTGCCTTGCTTGCCTGAGATTCTAGGGGGAGAAAAGATAAGCAATGTCTCTGTTTTTTAGAACAAACACGTGCACTTATAGTTTGCAGTTCAGATCAGTGTGGCGGGCACCTAGGAACATTCTGTTGGTCAAATGCTTTGGTGTCCCGTTATGGGAATAGGAGTCGGTGGCACGCCAACTGTCTTCTGATTTGACGGCGAAGTGTAAATGATGGTCAACTGGCATTCAAGGAGCTTTTCATCACGGAGTTAACTGATTTTTACATCGATATTTTCAGTTTCCTCATTTGCTTTTGCTTCCTTCCTGGGCAGTGTATTTATGGCTGTTATTTCGGGTCAGTTTTTGTAATCTTGGTGTTAAGTACAACAGCTACGTAAACAAGATGTAAGGCATTATCGGTTTATCAGTAGAACATGTCTGCTCTATTGCCAAGATTCATTGATCTGTTTATTATGACCCTACCCAGGACAATTTTAGTGGCAATTGGAAAGATTGTCTCAGGGTTTCACTTACAGGAGTTCTGTTCATTTATTAACCGCCATTTGAGGACTAGCTCATCATATAATCTTACCAGCATTGTTATGACACTTGTGATAATCCACTGCAGCCAGGGAGCCATATCCCAATTACAAGTTCCATTGTCTCACTCCTGATACGAGCGATACAAATTGTTGATGATAATTATGTTGATTTTCAGCAGTTTGCAAATTAGTAAATTAGTACATTTAGAAATATAAATATACCCGAAGGCTAATCCGTGTGTGGGGACTAGTTAAAGAGTATTTATTTAGTGCCTACAGACTGCGAGGTGGACCATGAGGCCCAGTGCTAGAGAATACCAGCTACGGCATTTAAAACAAACAAGGAATCCACTCCGGCACGGGTTGTAGTTTGTGCTAGGTAAGAGATGAACATGCTTCACTAATGCTGTCTGCTTTTTCTGGCAACCAAGCATCCAGAAACAATGGCATATAACAATAATTTGCCACTTGTCATTGTCTCCTGGGCTGTCTGCCTATTTACCACCGATGATACCGGGTCTCAGTTACGACAGATGAGCATCTGTCTAAAGAGTCCTTGGGGCAGAAAGGAAACGCAGCCTCCGTGCATGACATTTGGTGCTGCCAGTGAGCTGGGCCCCTCTATTCTTTTCCAGGGGGCCTCTCATCCTCAGGGAGTCTGGGCCAGCTTCCCAATGGGCCTTCTGGGTAATGCTCCAAGGGGAAGAGGAAGCTACAAGGCTTACAGAGGTCTAGCTAGCCATGCAACCTGCATCACCTCAGGTCAGTCACATTCTACTGATCAGAAGAAGACCCAAGGCTAGACCAGACTTGCAAGGTTGAGAAATAGATGGCTCTTCTTAGGACGAAAGCAGCAGGTTGTATAACCTAGGCACGCACATTTGTACACATACCAGGCAGGCAGCACCTTAGTTAGAGCTTCTACTATGATGAAGCCAACTTGGGGAGGAAAGGGTTTGATTTAGATTATGGCTGGAATTCATGGAAGCCAGGGTAAGAATTCACAGTGGTAGAAGGAGGAACTGAAGCAGAAGTCATGGAGGAACACTGCTTACTGGCTTGCCCACCACGGCATGCTCAACCTACTTTCTTATAGCATGGGAGAGCAGCACCTCAGGTGTGACTCCACTCACAGTGGTCAGGGTCCTCCCACATCCATCATCAATGCAGAGAAAGAAAACACCACAGCCTTGCTCACAGGTCTACCTAGGCGGCCTTTTCTCAGTCAAGGTTCCTTCCCAAATGACTCGCATGTGTGGAGTTGACATAAAACTAGTCAGCACAGTGGATTGTGGATCATGCTTTATAATCTATAACATTGGTATGAGAAATGAGCCCTTTATAGGAGTTACTATTATACTTCGAAATTCCTGATCTATCAGGGGCAGGCTTTTCTTTTTTTTATGAATTGTATCGGTTATTTTATTTATTTACATTTCAAATGTTATCCCCCTTCCCAGTTTCCTCTCCATGAGCCCCCTATCCCCCTACCCCTGTTTCTATGAGGGTGCTCCCTCACCCACCACCCACTCCTACCTCAGCACCCTAGCATTCCCTTACGATGGGTCATTGAGCCTCCACAGAACCAAGGGGCTCTCCTCCCAGTGATGCCAGAAAAGGCAATCCTCAAGAGCAGGCTTTTCTTATACTCCAAGTTCATATAGGTTCCATTTCTGGTAGATTTCTCTTCCTATATTGTCTCGGGTTCCTTTAAGTATAGAAGGGCTTTGGCATACAATTTTGTTGTCAAAGTGTTTGGCCAAGTGATCTGGGACTGGAGGTCTGCTGTTTGGGTTGACATTTAGGCTAACAATAGTGGACGGCCACCTATGCTTTAAAAGTTGCTAGCCAGGCATAACTGTAGAGCGCTGGAAACGGAGAAACCAATTAAGCTTGTGTTCCCAGCGTTAAAGTCAGTCTGTCTTCAGTTGCTTTTAATTTACTGAGCCTAGAGGCACTGTATTATTTAAACTTTTAAGAAAACCTAATAAAAAATAATGGGTTCTAAAATAGTGCAGCCTCTAGAAGACATGTTAGTAACTGTGTGGTAGTTTGCATGAGCTCTGCACGCAGACTATACCACCTCCCGCAGTCGTACACTGTTCACATGTTAACATCCTAGGACTTCATTTAAGGGTCTTCTTGAAAAGGATCTTTGCTGAATTTTACTGACCATGTAATTTATTTGGGATTTAAACCATTTTCAGAATCAGCCTTTCACTCTCTTACTTGAGAAGTCAAAAGATCCAAAAGGCTGCACCCAGGCAAAGTTCCTCTATCTCCCAGAGCCCCCTGTTCGGGAATTACATTCTCAATTCCTGTGTGCTCTCTTAGTGATAGCTTGCCTCAGTTTACCCATGCATGCTAATGCACAAAAGGCAACATGCTGTACAGGAGCTCTCACCCTGCTTTCCCCTCTCTGTGTCTTATTCAATCTCAGGGTCTCTTACCTGAACCACCACACAGATGAACCAGTTTATGCTTTCCACAGCAGGATGTGGGTATGCCTGATCCCCGCACTTTTGTGCAAGAAAGTATTGAAATGGTAATTACCGACGTCAGTAACTATCACTACAAGCTGCTTTTCCATAATGCCTTAAAAAGAAAGCACATTTTGCCACACTCTGAGTCTAAACAATGGCGGGTTATGATTTACCATCACAATTTCCTTGGTTATGACCTGGAAGCTCACTTGTGCTATCTGTCTACTGTCATGCAGCAAATAAAATTAATACTGGGTCTGGAGCTCCAGCCTCCAGCTCTGACCTAGAGTTTTTGGTAGTCAGATAAAGCAGCTGTAGCATTTGCCAGATGCTGGACTGCTTACATCTATAATTATATGGGACCCAAGATCGGCTTTACTTTGAAGGTAAGGGCCAATGTGGGCTGGTCTCAAAGTCCTGGACTTAAACAGGTTCATGACTCGGCAGTCCCATAAGCTGTGAATACATGGATGTGCCAACATGACTTTACATTTTAAGATTGTTAAGCACCAGATATCCCCCAAAGTGCTATGTTACTTACATCTATGGAGTAGCCAAAGGCATCTCATTGGACTTAGGCCCATTCAATGATAGGGAATTCATACCTGGTACTGTAAACCTATCTAGCTGCCAATGACTGGTTGGTCATAGAACCTACAGGAGGACCTACTCTTGTCACTTCCCAGAACACTGTAGTTTCTAACTGGATTCTAAATGTTCATTCCTCTATATCCACAGAAAAGTCATTGGTGACACAGTAACACACTGGGTCTGAACATGGACTTAAATATACACCAGGTGGAGGCTGTTCAGTACTTTTCTCTCACTATCTTATTTGTATGTGGAGCACCTGTTGTAGGGAAGCCTCTCTTTCCTAGAATTCCGGAAGAGCAGAGAGTAGCACCAACTCTACACTGGTAAAGCTTCCATCCCCACGTGGAGAGGGAAGCAAACATTAACGTTGGAAGTCACAGACTAACAGAAGGAAGGAAGCAGGCATGGTGGGAAGGGGCCATGTTACCCCTTAGAGCTTAGGTGGCCTTCCACCCACTCCCCACCCCACTAACAAGAGGTTTAAACCCTTTCTTTCCTGTCTTCTACATTTTAGCCTCGTCCTTCCTGATGCAGACAACACTGTTCTATAATTTTGAGATCATTTAAAAACTCTTAGCATTAGCCACGATTTACTGAGGTCTTGATGTGTGGGGTAGGAAGCTGTTCACTTGACTGAGGAATTGGTTCTTACAAGGTCTCTATTAAGGGGATATAGTTATTACTTTGTTTCAGATAAACTACAGCACACAGAAACTAAATACTTTTTCTATAACAAACCACTTCACTATGCTTTCCTAAGTCACCAAGTGAGGCTCTGAACGCACGGAGTCGGATTTCTAAATCTGTACTCTTAATCAGTATGTAGAAATTTCCATATTTTCTTCCTTTTTGTTGAACCTGAGGGTAAACTTTGTTCTATTTTTGAAATGAGATATGATTTACATACATAGAATTCACCCTTTCAAGTCCCTCCCTCAGTGTCTTTTAAGATTTATTTTAGCCAGGTGTGGTGACACACTACTTCAGTCTCAGTACTTGGGAGGCATAGGACTCTTTGAGTCCCAGCTAGCCTGGTCTCCAGTAGCTGGGGCTGCACAGTGGGCCTGTGTAAAAAATAAAGCAAAATTCCAAAAAGAAAACCAATGAAAAAGTTGTGTGTGTGTGTGTGTGTGTGTGTGTATGTGTGTGTGTTTATCGACACTTCTCTGATGGTCAATGACGTGCATGCACTCATTGGCCATTTGTATATTGCCTGCCTGCCCCCTGAAACTGTTTGCTTAAATCTCTGTTTCCTTAATAAATGGTCTGAATGTGCCCCCTGGAGTTCATGTGTTAATATTTGTTCTGTGTGGCTCATGCGTGGCATACACACACATACACACACACAAATACACACACACACACACACACACACTCAATCCCATCTAGTAGAGAGGCTGGCATAGCATTTGAGCCTAGGAGCTAGAGGCCAGCCTGGGTAACACAAGAGTTATGTATAGAGAATAAGACAAACACAAAGACAAAACTCAGTGGCCGAGGATAGCAATAACCTTGGGGGCCATTAAGAGGTTAGTAAGTACTGAGGACAGAGTCCTCACGAATAGGATTAGCACCAGGTAAGGACGGCACTTCCTTCCCTTTTTCCTTTGGTCTTCTGTCTCTTTTACCATATGGCAACTCCACAAGAATGTCCTTATTACACACTACACTTCATGGTCGTGACGTTCCCAACCTCCACAACTGTAAGAAACGAATATCTGGTTTGTTTAAATTAGCCTGTGCTATTCTGTGGTGGCAAGTCAGGTGGGCTAAGGCGCTGTCCGTAATGTAATGATTACCCTGGGCCCATGTCTGGCTTTTAGATTGCCTACAGCCTATCTTTAGGTTTATCTCTTCTTCTCCTTCTTGAATTGGTGACATCAATAATAACGTAGGTGCTAACAGATGGAAACAATGGCCTGTTCAACCCGATATGCTTTCAACCCCATATGCTTTCAACCCCATTGAAGAATAGCATCATCTATAATGATCAACAATATAGACATTTTTAGAAGTTGTGAGTACTTAGTCTGATTCTTAAATATGGGTGATGGCTGTAAAGTCTCTTGAACTTTGCTATGCTCTTCTTCATTTGAATCCACCATATAAGCTCTGCCTGGATCTTTTCAATAGAGTGAATCTGATGATGTTGCATTCCAGCTCTTCCTTATCTCTCCAATTACCACCAGAAGTAAATACCATCTTCAAGGCCAGTTGGTGGTGGTGCACACCTTTAATCCCACCAATTGGGAGGCAGAAGCAGGCAGATCTCTGTGAGTTAGAGGCCAGCCTGGTTTACAAAATGAATTCCTGTACAGCTAGGGCTATATAGAGAAAACTTGTCTCAGAAAACCAATGTGTGTGTGTGTGTGTGTGTGTGTGTGTGTGTGCGCGTGTGTGTGTATATATATACATATATATATATACATACTATCTTCAAAATGTTTTCATTATTTTCACTTAAGAAATTAGTAACAGATACAGTTTGTATGATAATCTAGAACACACATATATACACAGAAATCATGTAAGTAAACACACATTGACCCAGAAACGAAATAGGTTTCTTCCCTTTTACATGTTACCTAGTTGATTCTTTTTGTTGTTTGTTTCTGTTTGGGCAGTGCCTACTGGGATCTAGGCCGTGTGTCTGCTTAGGATGTGTATGTGCATGTGCATGATCAGATACACAATCCCAAAAGTAAAACTTACACAATGCTACTCTATAACATGCGCAAATATGGCAGGTTAGGGTTACTATTGCTGTGATGAAACATGTGACCAAAGCGACTTGGGAAGGAAAGGCTTTGTTCTGCTCACAGTTCAATATAACAGTACATCATCGAAAGCTACGAGGGCAGAAACTCCCACAGGGCAGGAAGCTGGAGGCAGGAGATGACTCCTGAGCCATAGAGGCTGCCGCTTGCTGGCTTGCTGCTCCGGCTTGCTCAGCCTGCTCTCTTATAGAACCCAGGACCACCAGTCCAGAGATGGCTCCACCCACAATGGGCTGGGCCCTCCCCCACTGAGGACTAATTAGAAAAATGCTTTACAGCCAGGACTTTTGGGGCATCTTCTTAATTGAGGCTCCCCCCCTTTCTGATGCCGCTAACTTGTGTCAAAATGACATAAAGCCATAGGAAACTATGCATTTCTGCAAGTCCCATAAAACTTCCTGTAGCATATCCCAAGTCTGTTTGTGTAAATCATTTACAACTGATTTAAAATTGAAACTACTTTTAAAATTTTTAAAGGCATCAAAATCTAGACTGCTTCCTTTGAAAATTTTTCTTCCTAAAGGCTGAGGAAGTGCCCAGAAACCTGTGTTTTTATTAATTTTCCCCAAGTTCATTCTGCAGCGCGGGTTGAGAAATAACTGCTGTTTTCCATAATTTTCTGTCCTTCCTCCATCACCTCCTGAACACTTTAAAAAGAAAATAAAATTTTTCCTCTATCTAGAATCAGCACCTTACTTACTGGCCTATTTCTGGACCCCTCTACTTATTCCCTGAGCAGAAGAATGGTTCATTTCCCTAGATTTACTATCAATCCATGCTTGCGTCTTTTATGACACATCTCTTGTGCTGCCTCACATCCTTAGACACTGTAAACAACCAGAGTGTAGCACAACAATTGTCCCCCAGTGGGGACACCAATGGTCCAGTTTAAGTCAAGACTTCTCTGTTTGATTTGCTTGAGACACGGTCTCACTATGTAGCCCACACTAGCCTTGAATTTGTTACTTTCTTGCCTCTACCTCCCAGATTTGTGGGATTACAACTCTGTACCACCAGGCCAGCTCTAAAATCAGAATTCATTTAAATGGAACCTTTCACTGCGGGCCTAGGTCAGCTAAGGGACAGTTTAAGTGGCAGCAGATCGTTAAAGTGTAATGAGATTACGGGCATAAATACGTGGAAGGGAACCTTTCCTGCGTGGATATTTACATAACCTAGTCTTCAGTTAACTTTCCCAATATTCTCAATATGCAGGCACAAGGCATAATGGTCAGATCTAAGTGCTAATATCCAAAGGGCTTAATTTTTCTTTATCCTATTTAATGTTAGGTTCCCTTAAGAGGGCCTGGTCTCTGTGGCCAGAGATATCCAGGTCACCATGTCTTTGAGTTTGGAGTAAATCAAATCCGCCAAGCATTCTGTTCCCGTCTTTCTTGGCTGTGCATGTTCGGAGCACTATTACAGTATTATGTTTTCCATTTTGCATGGGTATGAATTGAAGCACGGAGCGGATTTGATTAGCTTGGGATCCCAGAGTGACTGGCAATGATGGGAATAAAGGCTGGCTCCCCAGACTCCTGGCCCAGCTCGCTCTGTACCAAACCACAGGTATGTCGCTGCTCAGGCCACACAGTGCTCCTTGGAAAGGAGGCCCATTAGCCTGGGAAGATGAAGGCACATGGAGGCTTCAGAGGACCAGAGAGGACCAGCGGCTTCCTTGAAGGCCGGGGGAACATTCTGAATACAGTTTAGAAAATGTGGCTAGCTACCACTTAACTGGGTCTAAGGGTATTTATTCTGAATGTCGAGGCACTTCACGTTTACAGCAATAGCTAGCTATTCATACCTGTGTCTTACTCTTAGTATAATCTTGGGAGACAGAGAGAGAGCAAGAGAGGATGAGGATATGAGGGGAGGAGAGGAGGGATGGAGAGAGAGAACGAATATGTTGTAAAAACCACTAAAAGTTTTTTAAAGAGACAATGAAAGGTGATGCTGATGGAACTGGAATTGGAGATTTTCAATGACCAGAAATCTGGCCTCCGAATACAGTTTAGAAAGATGTACCCAAGGGTCCAATGTAAGTCCCATCCAATAGAGGTCTCTCGTTGGAGGATCTGTACCTGCGTCTTTCTCAGAACACATCACTTATTAAATATGTGACCAGAATGGTTCACCCAGAGTTATGTGACATCCACAGCCCTGAGGCACCAGAGTTCACAGACTCTAGTTTCTTCTCATAAAATAAATTTGTGAAATTTATCGCCATCCACATTTTTAATTTGTTAACTTCTTCACTGTCTTCACCCTTAAGTGGTAATCGAGGAGACATCAGTGCCTTAATCAGGTGCTTATCACTGGCACCTAGAGCAATGTCTGGGGCCTCGCAAGTAGAAAAGGTGCATACACAAATGACGCAACCTTGGTGACATCACTGGGGGAAATCCTCTTCTGAACGTGCACACTGCCCCAAGAAACTGCCTAATCGTGAGCTTTGGAATGACTTCAGCAAGTGCATTAGATAATGCCTCAAAAATGTCCATCGCCTTCACAGAGCACGCCAGCAAGTCCTCTCAGTTCATTCAGGAGGACGACTCCTAGTTTGCATAACCAGTGTTCTATTGAACCATCTTTTGTACATATGCATTAGGTGGGGGAGGGCAAGTGTCCTGGGTGTCGGGGAAGCAGCTATACCAAATGCCTGCCTGCCAGCAGCAGGAGAGCTCCAATGAGAAGCAAAGGAAATTACAGTTGTCAGGCCTTGTGGTCACAAGGGCATGTGCTGCATTTGCAAGGTCATCGTAGGACCATTCAGGGTGTAGTTTGCACACATTCTGCTGCTGAAAGGGAGATTCTTCTTCCTACCACATCCGACACATGGTTTGCCAGAGGAAGGGCACGAGATCAGGAGCCTGATGAGCTAGCTGGCTTGGTGTTTTCAGGCCACATCTCTACTAAACCAATGACTCCCTTCTGACTCCCCTGAAAGCCAACAGAATTTACTCATTACCAAGTGTGAACAGCCATCACATAGGCCTCCAGATTGCTTTTGCCTGCCTTGCCAAAAAGCACTCTTCAAAAAAAAAAAAACCCAAAAACTATAAAACTATCAGTGTTGATAAGAGGAAAACATTTTAGCCTCCTTCTTAGATGCAGATAAATACAAGATTTATTTGCCTATTATAAATGTAGGAATTAAAAGCAAATAGGATGCCATTTTATAGAACTACATTTCGGAAACAACGCAGTGTATTTAATATGTGGGGAGCAGATAAAGAGCCAGGCAACTATGAGCTGGCTGGGGGAATGTGTTCATGCCCATAACTAAGTGATCTGAGCTTCCCCAAAGCCCTTCGTGACACGAGAGAGACCATATGTCTAACTTGTTTGGTTGCCCACGAGTAGGCAGAGCAGAAGCTGGTAGCTTGTGACCAATCCTGGTTTATCTGTTTATGCTCTGTGGCCCTTGAAAAAGTTGCTTAAGCTCCCCGAGCTCTAATTTCTGCATTCGAGTGGAAGTCTAAATTACCTCATAGGGTTCTTAAAAATATAAAGCGGGGGGGTCATTTGAGCAAGCGTTCTGTAGGTATTTGGTTGAATTTAGCTGCCTGACGCAGTAGTTCAGTCTAAGTTAAATGGGATCATCCCAAGGGCCGTGTCACAAACCCAGCCCTCGGCCTTGTTGTAGCTGAAGCCCTGGGGCATCCTCACTTTATCGGTTTCAAACCTGATTATCGGCTAGTGGAGATTACTTCCTGTGAGGTGTGTTGTCTTTTTTTCCCCTGCAAATGCAAACCCAATCAAGACTCTTGCATTTTTTCAAATGCATTAGAGATTTTGTTTTTATGTATGTGTCTCTGAGCGTGTGTGCACAGGTGAATACAAGCACACAGGGAACAGGAGAGGGCATCAGGTCCCATCCTGGGGGCTGGAAACTGAGTCCAGGGAAGAGCAGCGAGGGCTCTTATAGCTGGTGCCCTCTCCTGCAGTCTTTTGGAGGACATAAATTGAGTCAAGCTTCCATTGAAATGAATAGCAATGATCAACAAAATAATGAAAGCCTTTGCCTAGGAAAGCAAATCACGACTCCCTACAGTTCTATACAGCACTCAGTCATGAGCTGAGGCGAAGGCCAAGACCTTGAGAATCTAACCTACGAGTGTGTTCTCAAAGTAAAGATTTAAAAATGTACTTGGCAAGTTAGATTCTAATTTAGTAAGAGAGAGGTAACTTGGCCCGAGACAACATAGGAGATTAAAAACAAATTCTTTAGGGACCTCTGCTTGATGCATTTATATTGGAACCTGAAGAAACAGAACTTTAACCGTTAAACTTGAACACTAGGGTTACCGGGGCTTAAACGGTAAGTTAGTGCATCAGAACTGAAAGCAATTTAAAGAAAAAAAATAGCTGGGGAAAAAAAAGACTGATCCACATGACCATGTCTAATTAAGAGTCAACGCTACCACGATCACATGTACTCGTATAAGGCTGCAATGAGGGGATGCTAATTCCTGCAGACGTATGCTTGCTGTACAGGATTATGCCATGCCTATGAACTAACCTTTGCTTTCACGAAGTATTTCACTGAATCCCTTCCATATTCCTGTGTCTGCTACTGTACGTGCAAAGTGTCTGAGAGACTATGCGAGAGAACCTGCCTTTAAACGCTTACTGCTTCATCATTCACATAAAATGACCAGAAATCATTAAGTGCGTGGTGATGTGACAAATTATTGACTTGGGGTGCAAGTACTGAAGGGCTCAGGACAGAGGAAGGTCGGGGGGAGGAGGAAGGCTCAGGAAGGATTGAGAAGCAGTTGAGACCCCTGGGGCACACATGGACTCACAGGCTGGGGTTTGCAAATGACATCTGCCTCAACAGAAACATGCTAAAATGCCCTTGGAGAAAACAGTTTGGATGTTAGAACTTCCATATCCATAGGGTAAATGCGGCAATGTCTAATTCTATATTTGTAATAAAGAGATGACATGTAAAGAAAGTTCTAAGGGTTTTCCCCCCAGTAGCTCCTTTAGTAAATGTTACCTCTAATTTTAACTATTAACGCAGCTGTGCATCTTTTCTTTTTGAGTTACTTCAACTCACATTTCGAAGTAAGTTTTGGCAAATTAGTACAGATGTGAAGCGATAGAGGAAACCGTGAATGGAGTTACAGAGTCAAGAGAAAATGCAGAAGTGATTATATGTTTTCAGGGACGTCTTACAGCAAGAGCCGCAGGTTTAGGCTGGAGTGAGGAAAAACAGCACAAAGGGGGTCATTCGTTGATTCAACACAAAGTTGGTCAATGACTATCAGAAGCAGGCATCTTCTAATGTAGAGGAGAGAAAGGTATCACGGTTTCTCTTGACAGAACACACAGCAAGGTTGACATTTAACTACAGGTGAAGCTAAGGGAGGGGCATATAATAAAACAGGAACTCGAGAAACTAAAATATTTCAAGGAACATTAGAATGTGGACGGAAGGTCCTTGAAAGGGGCATGATGGGGACAGGGCCAGGAAAGCTGAAAGAGTGCAGAGTGAAGGATTAGCAGCGAGAGGGCATGAGGGGGAAACACGATTCAGGGAAATTCTTTAGTAAGAAGATAGTTCACAGCGGAGCACCAGGTCTGTCTCTGTGCAAATTAAAGAGCAGTGGAGACGGAACAAGGAAAGTAAAAAAGACAAATTGAGAAGAATCATCGATGCTTTCAGAGTTAGGACACAACTGAGATAGAGATGAACTGTTTGCTGAATGGTCAATTAGCAAGATGCACTTAGCCGGCATTAGCTAGAGACAGAGTTTGGGGAAACAGATGGGAATTCAGGTGCAGTAGCATGGCTCTGCACCAATAAGACCAGATTAAAAAAAAGAAAACTGAACTCCCCATCAGACCTTCTCACCTGTGAGCAGAGTGGGGGTGGGGTGGGGAGTGTCATCTGGGAAAGGGTGTGAGGAAGGGGAGGAGGGGGCTAGCATGGGGCTAGACAAGAACCAGCAGGTGGGGGAGCAACTACATCATCAAAGAGATTGTGCTAAACACTACTGCATTTAACTACAAGGTGATTCATTGATGTAAAGTGTAAAGCAAGGCAACTTACTCCTTTAGAATGGGAGACTGGA
This sequence comes from Rattus rattus, assembly GCF_011064425.1. Taxonomy (NCBI): domain Eukaryota; kingdom Metazoa; phylum Chordata; class Mammalia; order Rodentia; family Muridae; genus Rattus; species Rattus rattus. The sequence goes on from NC_046154.1 coordinate 69,238,111, forward strand.
CGTGCAGTGCAGGGCCAGCGCACTGTGAGGTCCCAAGTTCCATTGCTGGCGCTGACGAAAAAGTTGCAATGGGACAATATTAAGTTACTCTGATATGAAAAGCACAGGTCTAATGTTTTCAAAATCTGGCAGTTATTAATCTTTGGATTTCAAATGAACGATTTAAAGTCTTGAGAATTCTGCCAAATCATAGACTCTATTTTGTGACACTTTACTCGGGTCTTAAAAACAAGGGGGTAATTTATAAAGTGTTTTCATCTTGGCTTATAGTTCTAAAGGAAGTTCAAGACCATTGGACATATCTAGAGAGGGGTCATTCTGTAAAATAACACAGCGAAGAATATCACGTGGAATGCAAGTGGGCACATGCGGGGGCGATGTGTTTAAGAGTGAGGGAAGCCTACTCTCATGGGTTCTGTATTAGTTCCTCCATGATGGTGGAACCCCTATAACCCAATTAACTCTTAAAGTTGTCACCACTTCCCAGCATGTGTACCTTGAAGGATTCAGCTTCAGTGTGAGTTTGGGTAGGGACTAATTACAATCACATTATACCACGGGGCTACATGAAAAATCTCAATAGTTTGCTGTAAAAATAAAATAATCACCTGGCATGGTAGCTCAAACCTATAATTCTAGCATTAATGAGGTTAGCACAAGAGGTTCACCATTTATTAGGGGCTAGCCTGGATTACACAGTGAATTTCAGACTAGTCTGGACTGTTATCCTCTTAAATGTTATTACAAACTCTAGAAAGCAAACTTAGAAAACAACAACTCTGTATCACTCTTTTCCTGGACGAGTATTTCTCACAACTATAAAGTCATGACAAACATTAACCACCCCTGAACCTTCTGCACCTTAACCACCCGTGTTCCCCAATTTTGGGAGGCTACCAGATACCCGGTTGTCAAACTCACAGGTTTGGGGAAATAATTCAGGATACCCAAGTGGTGTCGGTGGAACATTGCTAGGCAATCATATAAAGGTGTTAGGATGGGTTTATACTTCTCTTTGCAAATGTCAACTTAATGCTGATGTCTGGTATGACCTCAACAAACAGAATCTAGAGTTCATTCTAGTTTGGCCCATGATGTTCATATCCCACATGATGTTACGTCTGGTACATGAATAGGGGCATCTATCAATGGGAAGGCACTGCCAAAGAGACAACCACTTTAACAGACTTCTTGCACAAAGTTTCTAGGCATTCTATCCCTAAGCAGGAATCTGGTATAAGGAAAAAAAAAAAAAACCAAATCCAACTAATTGCACAGTTTTACTTTGATATGTCAAACAAAATACCAATTTAGCTAGAGAAGACCATTTCTCTGACCCTACAGGGTTCTGGTAAATGGTCCAGACTATTGCCCAATTAGAATTCACCTTACTTATGTTGGGGGTTGGGGATTTAGCTCAGCGGTAGAGCGCTTGCCTAGCAAGCACAAGGCCCTGGGTTTGGTCCCCCAGCTCTGAAAAAAAAAAGAAAAAAGAAGAAAAAAGAAAGAGAAGAAAAAATAAATAAATAAAATGTTAAAAAAAAAAGGACTTCTGTTAACCATAATGCTGAAGAAGTTTCCTCATTAACTGTGTTTCTCAGTATTGTCAGGAGGCTGTAATGGAGGGGATTCTGAACTTATAGTGACTAGTGAAAACCACTGATCTTTCCTCTGGTGTACATTTTGTAGTAGACAGTGGTGGCAGTGACACTATCAGTCTTTCGAATAACTATGCCAATGTCTACCAAGGGTCTTTTGGGTTGCCTCCTCTAATAAGGGCAAAACACTTCTTGGAGGAATTATATTAGTATTAACAGTCTCACTTTGTGTACGTCACAGGCTCTACCTCATTCCCAGAGCATGCCCCACGGATGCATGCTCTCATCACAGGGCTGTCTTATGTTCTGGATCCTTGCCACCTGTTAAGTCTGATCATGGCCTTTTAGATTAACTCTTGTCCGAGGCAGTCTGACTTCTGCATCTTTTACAACACTGCTTTTGTTAGCTTAGAAGCAGTTAGAATAGTCTATGTCTCCAAGTCCCCAATAGCAGTTAGGGTGACCTTGGAGAGTAAGAAATGGGTGACTAGGGGTTAGACAGATTACCCAAAGGTAGGTGTAGGGAAAGGAGGGGCCATGGCTAGATAATAAAGATGGAGAACTCCAATATGGCTGGCCTGAGACATCACCATCCTGACCTGAGACAAAAAAACTCAAAGCTTCAGATCCTGTGAACCCAATGGCGATGTTCAAGTGCAGACAGGAATGTGCTGACCCTGAAGTAGTGGACCTATCAGTCTCCCGATCTTGCTTCAAACTGACCAACACTGAGGGTCAGGAGAAGACACTTTCAAAGACCCCCAAACCCCCCAGTCCTTAGGGAGAGACGGGGCTTCTGCACCCCTAGGCCCCCTCTGTTTACAGTGGGTCTCTCTTTGTGAATCTTGCTGCATTTTCTCACTCCTAAAAAGAGCCTTTCTTTCCCAGATAAAAATACTACCAAAAACAAAATTTAAAAGCCCAAATCCAGAAAATGAAAAATGAATTAAAACTAACCAAAGTGTTAAAATATTTAATATGCAAGTTATAATCGTTAAAATGGACAGTTTGAATGTAGGCAACATTCATTTATCTGATACTCTTTACTTTGGTTCTTAATAGAAAAGTTTCATTTTCTGCTGCTGTTGGCCACATTTAAGAGTGGCCCTGACTCGGAAGGCACCCCTGTGCTGAACACTACTGTACAAGTTGCTGCAGATAAATCCATCTTTTTAAGGATGAAAATATTTAGTCTGTCCTGAATTTGGATTTGACATTGAATTGGTTTTTCTAAATTTAAATTTTCTCCAACAACTGGTACTTGCAAAGGACTGTGGTCCCTTCTGAATGCATCAAAGGGCCTACAAGGAGGCCACAACGTTACACAAAATTCACGTGTTGAAACTGACAATTTCAAGACTTTTTTTCCCCTAAAGTGTGTTGTTTCTTTGAATACAATGCATAATAGGACAGCACGTAAATAACCTGTCAATTTGCAAGGATGACTCATTAGTAGTTACAGACATCGACAGGGATATAAACTTACAACTGGTTACAAATACAGATAAAATTTATCAGACAACTGACATTTGTGCAAATGTCACCTCTAGCTTTCAAGTCCCTTTGTCACAGACCTTCTTTGGGTTTATTCTATGTCTCTGTAGTGATAGTTTTCATTTTCACAGGAGGATTATAACACTTTCCATAGCTTACCGATTTCCCAGAATCCAGGGAAAATGTCTAAATTCCATGGGGAAGGTAGGAGAGGATTCCTACACAGCAGTTCTAAACACATCATTTCCCCTGTAGCGATAGGAAGGTCTAAGCAGCAAATAACAGAAATATGACAGGATTAGTTATATTCCACAAGAAGGAAATCTGAGAAATCAGGGTTAGTTTGACTTGGAAGTCAGCGCCAGTAAGAACTCAGATGTAAGGCTGGGAATCCATGAAGCTATGTGGTAGAGCCATGCGAGCCTGTATGCTGCCCTGGGTTCAATCCTCAGCACTCTAAAGAAAGCTAGCCTAGTGTTCATCACCTTCCAAGTCCATCCTCCCTCGTGCATGGGTGCCCTCCTGGTTAGAAGGTGTACATGATTGTTTAAGGTAGCATATTCTCTCATACTAATGTACAGATCATAGAAATGACAGTCTATTCCTTATCTACCACTTGGTGTTTTATTGACTAAAATGATCCTCACCAAAATAATCCTCACATGAAGTCTTCAGTGGCTCTTCCACAGTCTAGATCCAAGTAAGATGCTCAACATTAAGGCAGTCAGCAGAGGGAGAGAGAGCCATTATAACCAGGTTTGGACAACTACTTTAATCTGGAGCCCCGAGAGGGACAGAGCAGTGGTGTAGGCCAGATATTGTCCAACTCAGATATTCAGGGTCATTCAGTTTTATGACCCTAAATGTTTTTTAATTTCGTCAATTTTTGGAGGACTGAAAAACGATTTTATTGATGTGGGCAACAGCTATTGGTATTTCTTAAATTGTAAATTCTGATGTTTTAGAAAGTTGTCAATTTGTTTAAAATGAAACTACTAAAACCATTTGGTGTTATCGATCTATAACTGGAAGAATCAATAACCCCTAATAATGATAGTCTATATCCTTAAATTAAGGATCTTGAGATGATAGGTTTTCCTGGATTATCTCAGTATACCCAAAGTAATCATAAAGGTAGTGACGACCAGCTGACAGCACAGTGAGGAAGAGGAGGGTGCTTAGTGCCCTTAATGGGAAAGGGGGCCTGGAGCCAAGGAGTGGCTTCTCAAAAATGTAAAAGGAAGGAAACAGGTTCTGGCCCCACAAGGGAACACAATTCTTGATTTTTAGATTTAGAAACACTTATTTTTAATATATCTTCTATCAGAAATCCAGAATTATAATAAACCTGTGGGCTAATCTACTGGGGTGGTTTTTTTTGTTTTTTGTTTTTTGTTTTTTTTTGTTTTTTTGTAAGTAGCACAGCAAATGAAACAAACGAATGCACATATTTGAAAGAAAGTCTGCCGTGAAAAACAGTCCAAAAATCTGGCCAGAGGAATGGCACTGATTTAAAGGTCTGTGGTATGTCTCCTGTAACAACGGATGGACCAAGAGGCGGGCGGATTCTCCTGATCGCCTCAACCAGACTTGTGATATTACAAGTCACCCTGGCTTTCAGAAAGGCACAGGGGAGAATAGGAAATCTACACAACTTATTACTGAAAGAAGAAATAGTTTTGTCCTCATGGCCTTTCTAGGAGGGTTTTGGGGACTGCTGGGCATCCCCCAAATGTATCCTGGGAATACCTGGTTGCAATAGCATTCCTATCCACTCTCAAAGAATGGACTTTCCCCCTATATTCCTATAGCACATCTGTTTGGCACAATGGTGAGCATGCTTTAGTTGAAAAGCAGTAAGCATTTAGGGAAAAAGAACAAAACAAAACACAGCTTACAGGAATACAGGCATATGGAAGACAGACAGAAAGGTAGAAAGGGCCAGGAGCATTTGGCATAGTGGGCAAAGAACTATTTACTTTGACTCTTTGGGAGTGAAGTTGGAGATGAGGTGGGATTGGTACTAAGGAACCCTGGACACAGTAAGAGTTTAAGCAAAGAGAGCCATCCATGTCTAGGCCTAGAAAGCAGATGGGCAAACTAGAGGAACAGAGAGAACAGAAAGGCCTCACCACTTGGGTAGAGCCCAACAGAAGACTGAACCAATGGAAGGGGCACTTGAGTCATGTAGTTATGAAGCATTAAGGTGGGGCAAGATACACAGGACCCAAGGCAGTGCTCCTCGGCTTTCCTAATGCTTCAACTCTGTAATACAGCCCCTCATGCTGTGATGACCCCCAACTATAAAATTATTTTTATTGCTACTTCATAATTGTAATCTTGCTACTAATGGATGAATTGTAATGTAAACATCTGTGTTTTCTGATGCACTTCGATGACTCCCAAAGGTTCCAAGACCCACAGGTTGAGAGCCCCTGACCTAAGACCAATTGCCAAACTCACCAGAGGAGACCGTGGCACCATCAATTCTGCCACCTCCTTAAAGGCTGCTCTTCAGTCCAGCCCAGACTCCATCTTGGTAATGACTGCTCAGAAAGGCAAGGGGACTTCCACAGACACATCTTACCTTAGCTGGAATGACTGTATGCTAACATCAAGAACAGTCAGTTCTGGAACCAATCAGAGGAATGTAAATTACAGGTTGCTTGATGTAGACAAAAGTCTGGCAAGGGTAGGTGTGAAGCCAGAAACACACTGGATACAGTCATTTGGCAACTGCTGGACTGTCACTTGTCCAAAGCAGCTAAGCGTAGGAATGGGTTTGTATGGGTAATGACTCTGAAATTAGTTGCTAGTTTTTCCCATCCTTTCCTGATGCAGGAAAACACACCACAACTGGGCTGGCTTCTGGAAACTTCTTGTGTTGCTCCTAAGTCTTCAGAATGAGCATTTGGTCATCATTATCTATTGTGTAATCGGTTTCTACACAATGATGTTACAGTTAGGTTTAGAGAGTAAGAGAATATGTTCCACACCCTAATCAAATAATTTGAACATGAGCCTACTTTGATAGCATGCATTTAAGCATATTGGATAAGGTTTAGATACCTAACCTGTAATTTATATCAGAGTGAGGATAGTAACTGTCACTCATTAGAAATT